>NW_015090775.1:2627876-2758998 GCF_001431845.1 Calidris pugnax | reverse complement strand
TTATAACCCAATTCCCGAAAAAAAATTTGATCAAACTAAAAAAAAAAAAAAAAAAAAAAAAAGCTCATAATCTCATAATGACAATATTTGAGACAAAATTTTGTGATTAATATTGCACAAAGGCACATTACAACATTATTGCAAAAAATAATCAACAAACTTTCTATTTTCTAATTTAAGAAGACTGCTTATATGAACTGTAGTCATATATTCTCAACAGAACCTGGATTCTGTTATTGTGCAGCTAAACATTTCACCCAAAGTCCTTCCCTATACCTTTCACTTCTTTCATAACTTAGGACTCCAGGTTTAGAAGATTTCCTGTGATGTCTACGCCCCTGTCTCCTGATCGAACTGAAGTAGGTTAGTCTGGGGAGGCTCTCTTTTACAGGCAATGACAAGTATTCACATGAAACCTTCCAGGAAGAAAAATGCTAAAAGGTAAAGTTACTGAACAGAAAGTTGCTTCTGTTTTACCTCAGACCAGGACAAATGCCATGCCTTCACAAAAAGTCTAGGAATCACCACAATTATTATTACACTGTAGCCATATCAGGAGAAAGTAATCTTTTCATCTTTTCATTAGAGAAGAGTTTTAGTCTGAAGGGGATAAACAAAATGTTCACTCTGAAAGAAATACATCCAATATTTTAGATTGAGCCACTTAATGAAATTATTCTGAAGAGCAGAAAGGAACCATATCTTGAAGCGATTTCATCTAAAAGGACTTATACTAAATTAACAAAAGCCTGGATCTTGAGGTCCTCCTTTAGTTTTCAATCAAACAATTGTTTAAAATTGCAATTGAGATGAGCCTATTTAAACACAGATAAACAAAAATCACAGTCTGAATGGTTTGAGCCAAAGACAAAATAAAACAGACAAGATCCTCAGCTGGTGCGTATCTCCATTGCTTTTAGCTAAAGTTATTTGATTTATACCAAGCAATCTCTTCTCTCTTTGTTTTGTTTGTCCTCTTTCTACTAATCCTCTGCAGATCCAGGGAAAACATGAATTGAATTTTAGTCTACATGAAATTTGCCTCAGAGAAAAGGAAGATTTCAGCATCCACCCTGTGGAGAAGGTAGGCCCAGATCCAGCATGGAGATAGGGGCTGTAATGATCAGCAACACATTGCCTAACATTGACTTAAATGATAAAATTCACAGTCCTATACAGAATCAATGAGTAGAGGGAAAAAAGCACCTCAGACTTACTTAAATCCTTATAAACAAAGTATGAAACAATACAAGGTAGCTAACAAGGAAATATTGAACTAAGGAATATGTCCTCAAGCCCAACCGTCTCTGAGGCAATATTTCCATGAGATGAGGTTTAGTGAGATGGCTGAGCCAATGTCAGATTTAATTGTCAATTGCTACCATGAACGATGTTTCTGTCCTGACTCGTCTCCTCTCCCTTCTTCCAGTTTTGACAATTACCTGGTCCCTCGGTGATCAGCTAAACTCAGTAAACTACTTGTTTTATTGCTGGGTCAGTTTTCTGCCAAATTCAGTGAAACAAATCAACGCTCTGACAAACTCCAGAACTAGTGTAAGATGCAGGTTGGGAGTGTACACATAAAGCAGGAAAGGAGAGAAGAAGCAGGATGACCCCTTTTACAGCACCAACTTATTAGATCAACTCTGCTCGGCTTGTCTTTTTCCGAACTTCAGGAAGAAACCTTCCTTTGATCAAGATACAAAGCCCTAAATATTCAAGTCCACTTCAGTTTGTAAATCCTAAGAGCAGTATCCGAACAAGACATAGTCATATAGTCAGTAAAAGTTACACCTTTTTTTCAGTGACAATAATACCAGACATTGTATTTAATCTAATTGATATAGTCAGTAAAAGTTACACCTTTTTTTCCGTGACAATAATATCAGACATTGTATTTAATCTAATTGTTTCTGAGGCTTTTAGCCACCCACCACTCTAAGACCACAATACCTCAGGAAACAGGGATGCAGCATCCCTCCAGGCAGGTCTGTTGCAGTTTACCCTAAGCAGAGTGACTTTTTTCCCAGCTCTGTGAGATTCTGATGGATCAGACAGCATGGCACTAATGACTCTGTCATGTAACCCACACAAAGGTAATTAAAGAGAAAATACCAATATAACGAGCAAGATACAAATAGCATTTGAAAGAAAAATTCCAGAACCCCTTCACATGCACTTCAATATAGGAAAGAGAGAGCTGCAGAAAAGGCAGGAATCAAGTTCAGGTGATGATGCAGGAAGCATCAATACTAAAGTTTCCTAACAGCCATGGTTTATATCGAGTAATTTACTGACTGAGGAGGAGCTAGAACAGAGCTATCAACAGAGGAAGGACAAGACAACCCTGAATGGTCATGTGTTTCTGAAGGCATATTTGGTTCAGTCCGTTGCTCTGCAAAGTGAAAACAACACTGTCCAGAGGCATCATTGTTAGTCTTGGGATGAACAGTTAGCATTTAGAAAAATCTCTAAATAACTTTATCTGATCCAAAGAACTCCCACTGGCCACCTGCCCTGTTGGGAGTATTTCATCGCTGGTATGTTCTTTCCTAGGGAAATAAATCTGGTATTGTTCCTCATGTATGTATCTTCACATACACTGTGTGGTGGTGATCTGGTACAGGGATCTCAGCACCTGTGTACAGGATGTATAAGTAGGCAAATGGGTAAGAGCCTGAATAACGTGCTGAAATTGGGAAAAATGCCTTGAGGATCCTTATTTCAGGTCGAGGGCCTGACACCTAAGAGTAATGCCAGTTAACCCCAAATGAGGATACTGTCTATTGCCCAGCATTCTTAACCAGAGACATTTTTTACTACTGCATTCTCATAAACTTCCTCATTAAAACTTGGAACACAATTTTGAAACAAAATATGATAAAGCTTCAGAGAAACACCCACCTGGATTCTAGGCACAAGCAGCTGCATGAGCCATCTGCACATACCATATGTTTAGTGCTTGATTTAGGGTGAATTAACAGGGATTGGAGGTAGACTGCATATCTACAGTGCAGTTAAGAAAATGCTTCCCTTCACACTTTCTTACATTTAAATGTCCCTTTTATTTTCCTATGATATAATTTTTTCCTCGCTTGTCTATTGGTAGCAATCAGTGCATATGAACAAAAGCATTATCCAGTCCCAGCCTGGTGTAGATCAAATATTGACTATTGGACTCCCGTTTCAGACGATTGATAAGTTTGGTTACTTTGAGACACCCCATTTACTTGGCGTCATGTCATGCTTAACTTCACATGCTGTGAAGGGTCCTGAGCCAGTTCTCCTAATGTTGCAGCTCTACTGTCAGGATCCAGAATGTAAGCTCAGGTTCACCCAAGAGTTTGCAAGCCACATGTCAAAGTTGGCTCAAATTTCCCATGAATGCAGATCAAAAGCTTCGAGGACCTGAAAGCATGTTTAAAAAAACAACTCTATGGATCCAATGGAATTTTAGTTTTCATGGGGAGATTTGTTTAAATCCCAAGTGCATTCAGAAATGCTGGAGTATGAACCTATGTGAACTGAAGCCAATAAATTTCCTGTTAACTTTGGATTCTCTCTCTCACATCAAATATCAAACACGCTTTTTTTTTTCCTGCCGCCAACCAGGATTGTAGCTTGTTAGCAACATCCTGGGCCCAAGGGATTTTCAAGGGCTAAAGCTGAAAAAAATGCTGCATTTCTTACCCCGCTGGCAAAATAACAGCAGATTGTGAACACCTCCAGAAAAAAAATAGCAATAATTATGTTATTGGTACTAATAATCCAGCTACAAAACATCTAAGACCTAGTATCTGCAGTATCTGTAGCACCTATAAATAGTTTTGCAAACTCATAGGACTCGCATAAAATGCAGAAAATTTTAAATCATTTTAATTCTTCTTTAGTTGCCTAGTATAGCAATTAAATTCAATACGATAGACAGATTAGACAGTAAATAGTGTTTAGTAACCACGTCTTTTCAAGATGTTAACAAGCTACAGCTGTGGCTTTTGGGGGAGAAATGGCTTGAAGATTTGAATAGGATAGCTATTTGGTACACAATAAAGAGACTAAAAGCATGTGTATAGAGGCATCTAGAGAGACGGTATTTTGAAAAGTTTTAGAATGTAAATGTCAGAAATCTTTCTTACCAGGAGTTTTATCAGAAGTAGGTATCAACCACCTAGGTGTGTCTTCAGAGATAAGTGTGTATTAATTCCAGCCGTGTGTGCAATTTTCTGTGTGTGTGAGACTGAATACAGTCCATAATCTTTGTGCTTGAAATCTCTTTAGTAATTCTTACAAGATTTCTTGCTCTTTGTGGTATGATCTTTGGAAATCTCAAAATAAAAATTTTCAAAGATTTTCACTATTTTAAAGAGAAGAAATAGTGCAGTACCAGCTGGTTTTGCTTGACTGTAATAGCATTAAAAATGAAACCTAGAAAATTATTATATTGTCCAGATCCTTTTAAACTAAACCTAGAAGCATTAATAGGTGAATTTATATCTGGAGATAAAGTTGTCCTATAACAAATCAGAACTTTCTGACCAAAAGTATCATGTTCATTGTGATTGCCCTGCACTAACAGAATGTACTTAAATGCTTTTATTCATTCACAAAGAAAACTTAACCACATGGTGGTGTGACTTCAAAAAAAACGTAAAATTCAAAATAAGATCCTGTTGGGGAAAAAATTAAATTGGGTACCTTGTGTCCACATTGTATCTTAGTTGGTCAGGTGGTGATTTAAATCAAAAGGACACAGGCAGGTTCCCTCATGCTTCATGTTTTTCTAGGGTCAGTGTGTTAAACCTGGATTATAAAACCTTCCGTCTCAACAGCACATCTCAGTCTGCATGCCAAAGAGTGATACTTTTCAGCAGTCTTCGGAAGCCACATCCCCCTCTCAAAGAAAATGTTAATTTTGTTAGCCTGTACAGCTCAGTAATACCGAATGGACTCATTATCATTTGTTACCCAATCGTTACCTTGTCAGTTCCTTACACTTCACTGAAGTTTGCCGTGAGCACGAAGAGCACGAGCTTCCAACCCTCATCTGTTTTCTGATCCCACAACATCCTAAACATCCTCTCTCTGGATGCCTGCACGAGTATTTAATGTCAGGCCCAATGCATTTCTCATTATCACATTAGAATCAACAAGTTGACAAGCAGCTGCAGGTGATGACTGCTGCTGAGCTGAGCTGTTTCACTGCTGCACGGGCTTTCAGCAACTGGTAATGGCCCATTGCCATGTTTAGAAGGCTCAGTTTGTTCTTCTACATGCATTTGGGACCGCAGCCAAGATTTTCAAAGGTAAAATCCGAAAAAGTGTTAGGCAACCATTTCCATATACAAGGTCCTAAGCAATGCTTTAAAATCTAACTGGTGCTGTGGCGTACTAGGCACGGATATAGCCACCTTACTTTTTACAATCCTAATGTTTCAAATCCTGGCGAGTTTCGTAGCTTACAGCACTAGCATGCAGTCCTCCAGCCATGACATTAGACACTGCAGGCTAGGTCATGCTGAAGGCAGAAACCATGCCATCCTGGACATAGAAGGTACTCGTGTGGGCCAATGCTCTTTCTCTGGCAGGAGTTGGTTGGGGAAGTTAAGAACAGTTGGGGAACTTAAGAACAGAGAGCCAGAGACATGAATGGCATAAGTGTCTGTGGCCAAATTGCCATCCTCAAAACCACATTTAGCTGACAAAATAGACCCCCAGCCATCTGCCTGGACTTGTAATTTTGTGCAGATCAGCAAGCCTGTAGAGCTTAGCACTAAATTAATTGTCTAAACCTGGTTTGACTCAGATGACAGTTATCTCCATTTTTAAGTCCCTTTGATAATTGATCTAGTAGACATTTTCAGAGCACATCTCTTCCACGCAAAATGAAATCAATATCACAAAAATGCAACAGTGTCTACTTTCCTTTAAAAGCCATAGAGAAGGATACACCACTCGCTGCTTTCATATAAGCTCTTGCTCCTGTGCTCGTCTTGGCAGTGGGAAGCCAGGGTTCAATAGGATTCTCTGCCTAGAGAGATAAGAACCTACGTTTCATGCTTTCCAAGCAATTACCACTTCCCAGGAGAGCACCCAAACTGCCAATTCTAAACATTCATGAATGGGAATGCAGAACCTATTGGGTATGTGCACTGAGCTGAAAATGAAAATTTACAGGATCAGAGGAAGGGAAGGGTTTGACTTTGAACCCAGTGTTCACATCATTTATTCAGCCATATCTGCATTTGTGGTCACAGCTTCTACGGCTGTAGTTTAGCGGCCAACTGTTTAATGTAAAACGCAGACACCACCCAGAAGAGAGAGAGAGGAGTCCAGGATGATCTCAGCAGTGAGCCTCTCAGGGCTGAATCATGTTTCCTCTCACGCACACCACCTTTCTCTAAGCCAGTAGTGAAGTCTCTGTAAATAAACTAGATGTCTTCATCACCATAGCCTCTCCCTGAGGTCAGGTGGCGTGGATCAAGCCACATTCGTGCCTCCAGACCTTCCTAACTTCGAAAACAAGGTGGCCACATGTAAACTGCCAGCTGGAAAAGGTCCCTGGCCTGCACTAGCTCCCAAACCAGGTAGGAGACCAATTTGGAAAATTGGGAAGCCAAAGCCGCACAGTTGTCTATTTAGAGGATTTAAGAGTAAACACTGATTTCTCAACAACTGACAGCACACGAGAGGGTGCCCCTATGCCTCTTTAGTTTATAGTCTGGCCTTCACAGACCTGTCCACAGGGGCAGGGAGAAGATTTGTGGGTCAGAGCCCCCTGGATGCAGGAGGGGACAGACCTGGACTCTCCAGTCTGTGGAGTGCCCTAGTCCCAAGGTTGTTAGGGAAAGCCAACATGCCTTTGTCAGGCTTAGTATGGTATGACCTGCATTGTGCAGGGCAAAGATGACCCCAGAGGTCCCTTCCAATCTGGATTATTCTGTGATGATATGACACAGATACATTTTCTTAGTTACTAACCTAGAAGTGAGAGCTACGTGTGCTTAGAGATTGTCTAGTGGATTGGAGTCCTTTGCCAGCTTCTCCAAACAAAGATACCCCCCATAGAAATCCTTCATGAGGGCACTTGGTGAATGACCTGATTCCCCAAACAAGGCAGCTGGACACAACCTGCACCATGAGGCAAATACAGATGCACAAGTCTGGGACCAAACAAGGATGCCCCCAAACAAGGCAGCTGGACACAACCTGCACCATGAGGCAAATACAGATGCACAAGTCTGGGACCAAACAAGAGTGCTGCAAGTCTATACTTCCATGGAGTCACATGGTCACTGCTCAGATTTTTCTGAAGGTACTTTATATAAAACTGGACTCCATTCAATGTCCTGTATTTGTATCTAAATGTTAGAACAAAATTACTGCAACTCTTCAGGATTTATTAAGCCTTGTGAAGAGACAGCTAAAAGAGAAATTTAGTTGCAGTTACGTACAACCTGAAAGAGCATTATACAGAAGAGACCTGTACTTCCACTTTAGTGCACAGCCAAAGGACAAGAAGCAAGGTTTACAAGCTGTGACAATGGAAATTCTGATTATACATAGGAAAATATTCTTTACCATGTGAATAGCTAAGTCACTAGAACAGGATGATCAGAGAGACGGTGGATCTGCCATCCCTGCAGATTTTCAAACCTCTACTGGGCTGTTCCCTGAGCATCCTGATCTAGATTTAATGTTAGCCTTGCTTTGAGAGGTGATTGAACTTCATGACCTAGAGGGGATTCTTCCAACTTGAATCTTTCTGTTATTCTTAAGTATTTTCTAAGCAGGCATTGAAAAGAGGTTTCTTAGGACTCAGTTACATTTGGACAACATAAATGTCTTGCAGAAATTCACTTCCATATCCTGCAACTTTCAGCTGAAATTTTTTACATTGATCCGAATTTGTCTATCAAATCTTATCACTGAATTAAAATAAAAATAGTTGCTTAGTGCTCTTTTTTTCTGGAAGTATCTGCAATTTAATCTAGTAAATTACCATTCCTGGGAAATCTGATAACTCAAGTTGGAGCTATAATGATGTATTATCAGATCACACTTCAATTAATGAAACAATTTGGAATAACTTAACATTAAATTGGATTTCATTTTTACATTCAAGAGTATGAACAAGAAATGTGTAAACTGATTAATGTTGTAAACCTTATTTACAGCCAGTTATGAACTTGTTTCTCATGTCAGCTCAGCCTTCCTTAGTTTGGTCAATGAGTTTTTAACTCATGTAATTTTTCACTTAGCATTTTTTTTCCTGTTTGCTCATGTTCGTTACTCTTTTTCTCATAATTGCTGGAACGTTTATTTTTTCCCTTTGTTTTCTGGACACATTGTTTAACATTTTGAATTATTTCTACCTTTCTGCTTTGTATTCCATATGCATTTCATTTGTCTTACTTATCCAGCACATCTTTCTTTTTTCTGCTGAGGAAGCACTTGTCTACTACAAGTAGGAAAGAATAAAAAAAGTAAACAACCTTTCTAATTAGTTGGACAGAACTTCTGTCATTTTCTTGACAAAGCAAAACTTTAAGAATTACTTTTGCAAGAATAATATGCTGCTTCTCATAGCATACAGACAGCTCAATACCTTTACATACTAGACTTGTTAGAACAATGTAGGAATTCTTTCCATAGGATTCCGTGTTTTCAGAAATAGAAGGTATTAGCAGTGCATCTAGGCAACTTTTTTCTGAACATTTCATATTTAAATGTGGCAGAGGCATTAAACGAATGCACTGTTTATGCAGGAGGCTAGGTGAAATGAAATTTATGTGAAATTCACACTCAGACACTCTATAAAACAGATCACTGAACACAAAAGGAATTTCACTTTCACACCCATCTAAAATGAAGTCAGTTTGCCATATTTGCCCTTGCCAATGCTTTGACATTAATCTTTAATATTTTGCTTACCACAGGCATTTCCTACTGCACTGATTCAGAGGTTGTATATTGCCCTTAATTAGTGTGGACTTCGTCACACATGCTTTGACAGCAGACCACAATTAAATGTTCATTGGCTCATTAAACCGTTGCAGCCAACAGTGTCTGCTGAGCTTAATGAAGCTGTTGTGAACATCTTGAGTGATGTCACAGTAAAGGGAATATTCTACATAAAAATGTCCATATCTGATTACCACTCTCTGGAAGTCAATTATGCTGCAGACTACAGGTTAAGGATTTTTTATAATGCACACCACTTTGGAAACTGCTGCCATGAGTTTTGTTCTGCAGACCCTGTAAGAAATCAGTGTTACTGATTCTAAGATTAACAGCTTATGGGTATAAATATTTTGCTTCCCAAATGTTTAAATGCCAATTCTACACTTATAGCTATATTTCTGAAGAAATCTCTGAGGAAATACCTTTTCCGTGACAGTATTTTTAAAAAGGCCATACACTACCCTGGACAATCAATCCTGGTATTTTAGCTTCATGTTCAGCCTTATCTAAAATACGACAATTATTCCTGCTACCTAGCTGGATTAAAGAAAAAAGTCATAGTTTGTGCAATATAACAGAGAAGTATCCAATAGAATGGGAATTCAGAATGGAAGGAAAATGTGTGAGGCACAGAGTGGGACTCCTGCCCCCAAACTTAAATGTGTTTAATGCCAATGTCTGGCACTCACTTCCCAACCTGCAGGTCAGACTTCTTTTTGTGTCAATGGGCAACTACATTTAAACTGATATT
Organism: Calidris pugnax; assembly: GCF_001431845.1. Classification (NCBI taxonomy): domain Eukaryota; kingdom Metazoa; phylum Chordata; class Aves; order Charadriiformes; family Scolopacidae; genus Calidris; species Calidris pugnax. The sequence goes on along the minus strand of NW_015090775.1, from coordinate 2,749,286 downwards.
CATCACACCCAAAGATCTAAGACCCTAACAAATCTAAAACAGATCAGTTGAATCACACCCCAGAAATGCCCATTACTCTCTACTGACCACTAGCACAAATAAACATCTCTACTATAGACATCTAAACTTAAGCAAGAGTAATTTCACCCTGAACATTCGAACACATTGCAATTCAAGCTTAACATTTCCCAGTTTCCCCAGTGTTGCTTTAAAGTAATCTCACACCCACAACTCCTCTTTTGTTGGCAAAATTCTGGCAGGGAGAAAGTGACTAAATTAATCAGTGATAGGAACATTTCTAATATCTCATGTCCATAGATGATTTTATAGTTTTAGAAGCAGAAAACAGCAAGAGAAAGGCTACTGCCTTCAGTAAAGGAAGGTAAACTATAAATTAAAAACTGTCAAGTCTTTTAAAATTCTAGGGGCAGAAAATGAAGATATAAACTACCTCCTTACTTACGTTACAAATTTCCTCCAAGTAGCAGGGAAATGAAGCTTGCTGTGATTTTGATGATACATAGCCACATCTTCTCAATCTGCAGCCTGACATATTATTTGCTTGCTTGGTTACATTTTTTACACGGTAAGAAGAAAAGCTGCTGCATTTTCACTTCTTTATGTTTCTATCACCATAACTATGCTAACCAGCCAAGGAACTCCAGTTGTATTATACGCCATAAAAACTGTACATGTGGTAGAGATACATTATTCAAATCATGTTACACAGATGCATCACCTCAGGTATAACTAGGGCTCCGTTTGTATGAAATGCTACTTCTGCCTACATTGGCAAATATATTAACCATAATTCACACAGAATTGTCATAAAAGTACATGCAAATATGTACTTAACTGTCTAAATATCAAGTGACCTTAGAGATACCCTATGGAGATAAGAACCAAAAAGCTGCTCCAAAGCACACAGCAGTTGATACGAATCACTCCAAAGTCTGCTCCGGTGCACTCTCTAAGTGACACTTGTAAAGTGAATTGTCACTTCAATACATTTCAGCCACTAGGAACAATATGAGCAAAATTAAATTATTGAATACTTTAAAATGAAAGATGAGAGCACAAATATGATATTGTTGTCAGTATTTTCATGAGAGATTCCATTTTCAAGAGAGATGCACTGAATTAATTCCACAACTGATATGCATTTTCAGCAAATCTTCCATCAAAATAATTGTGACTCTCCATGGTGGTGCCCAACTCACTACAAAGAAACAGAATTAAGATCATAGAGAGAGACTTTTTTCCTTAGCAAACACAAATCACAAATCTTTGGGGAAAAAATAAAAAAAAATAATAAACAAACAACAACATGAAGAATTGTTCTTTTGTGGATTGGATAATAAATCTGTGAAACATATCCTAGATAATCTGTTTTCCACAGCAGCAGTTATTTCTGTTTTGGAACAAAATAAGAATTTCAAAAGAAGGTTGGAGGTTTTTTAAGGTTCCTTGTATATGTAACCAACATGCTGTTCAAATCAAAGATTATTTGATAAAATCAGCAGTTACCCACCACAAGTGCCATTGCTTTCACATTTTTTAAGCACGTGGAAAACAACACTACAGCTTTTTTGTAGTTAGAGACAAGATTGCCTGTATGTATTTTTTTGAATACAGAGGGCAGTAGAAAGCAACAGAAGTCAGAAACACAGAGCTTGGTGTTTTGTGAGGGCAATCTGGATCACATCATTGCCCGTTACCATCTTTCCACTGTAAAACTCGTGAACATTTTAAGTCACGGATGTGAAAGCCCGTTACCACCCTGAGCCAACGATCCCCACTCAGAGGCATCCTTTTGACTACTGACCGTCCATCCTCCCACCCTCCACTGCCTCTAATCATAAAAGCAAATACATTTCCCAATGTACAAAGATGATGCCAAGAAAGCCCAGGGCAAAGAGCCAGGCAGGGCATTCATTCTCAGGTAAGGCTAAAACTGAGCAAGACGTACTGCCTTACAGATTTTACTGTATGTCAGGTAATTATGCCCCCACAGGAAAACCTAAGATACAGAGAGAACTGTTTTGCCTTATCCGTCCTTGGCACATATGCAGGATGTGGAAATCTGCTCCCTCACATTGCAGTCTCTCAGGGTTTGTGGTCTCTACAGAGAATCTCAACATACAAACACTGTGCAACACTTATGGACAAGGAAAACAAGCACAGTCTTTTTCATTTGAAGAACTGGACTGGTGCCAGCCTTATTCAGCCAGGACCCTTCATCTGAAGTATCCATTTTCCATTTCGATTTTTAGAAAAAAATCTAGTAAGCTAAATTGTTTGTATTCCAATCTACTCCAAAAACACCACATGCAGAAGACAAAGCTTTTCTGAAATGGTGATAGCCCAAGCCAGCTCTCCAAGATGACAGTGCATTCTAAAACCTGATATATAAATTAACCAAAAGGATCAAAAAGACTGTTAGGCAACGATACAATCCCTTCCTCACAGTCTGCCTCGTCCTATCCCTCTGGGCTGGGCTGGCAGGAGAAAACTTTGCTCACAGCAACCGTGCACACACTGACTCATGAGGGAAAGCACGTGTGGCATAAAGCAGCTTTGTATCCCTCAGATCCCTGGCTGTCCGTGTGGCAGCTGTCCTCTGCTGTAAACTGGAGCACACTGAGGGTTTGCTGCCGGGCTTTTCACACATTTCTTTGCCTTGTCAGCAAACTCTTAACGTGGGAGATTTGTCCCCCACCTTACTCTGCTTCTCTCTCTTTACACATACACGTGTAAATGGGTACATGCCCACACCAACATCCTGCCTAACAGGCAGCAGAGAGCTTTACAGGACAACCACTAAAGAGAATTATTATTATTATTATCAGAATTATTAATGTGCTGTGTTGTATCACTGCCCATCGTCCCTCTGTCTAATCATCTCCCACTCTGTACCTACATCTAGGTATCCAGATGACTTTGTGCAGTATTCAATGCTTCTCCTGTTTCCCCTGTCAAAATGCTGTTAAGAGTATCCTTGTGTGTTGTTTTTTGTGTTGGGTTTTTTTTTTTGCTTGCCATATTTTCTCTCCTCTTTCGTTTGGGTGGATTTGGGATAAAAAGGGCTGCCGATGCTGAGAGCTTGAGAGCATCATTCTCACCTTGTTAGAGAGAGGAACATTATGCAGCCACCTCTAGAGAACTCGATTCATTTATTCTGCTCTGCAATTTGGTTTCATTTTTCTTTTTTTTTTTTTTTTTTTTATCCGTCCTTGGCACATATGCAGGATGTGGAAATCTGCTCCCTCACATTGCAGTCTCTCAGGGTTTGTGGTCTCTACAGAGAATCTCAACATACAAACACTGTGCAACACTTATGGACAAGGAAAACAAGCACAGTCTTTTTCATTTGAAGAACTGGACTGGTGCCAGCCTTATTCAGCCAGGACCCTTCATCTGAAGTATCCATTTTCCATTTCGATTTTTAGAAAAAAATCTAGTAAGCTAAATTGTTTGTATTCCAATCTACTCCAAAAACACCACATGCAGAAGACAAAGCTTTTCTGAAATGGTGATAGCCCAAGCCAGCTCTCCAAGATGACAGTGCATTCTAAAACCTGATATATAAATTAACCAAAAGGATCAAAAAGACTGTTAGGCAACGATACAATCCCTTCCTCACAGTCTGCCTCGTCCTATCCCTCTGGGCTGGGCTGGCAGGAGAAAACTTTGCTCACAGCAACCGTGCACACACTGACTCATGAGGGAAAGCACGTGTGGCATAAAGCAGCTTTGTATCCCTCAGATCCCTGGCTGTCCGTGTGGCAGCTGTCCTCTGCTGTAAACTGGAGCACACTGAGGGTTTGCTGCCGGGCTTTTCACACATTTCTTTGCCTTGTCAGCAAACTCTTAACCGTGGGAGATTTGTCCCCCACCTTACTCTGCTTCTCTCTCTTTACACATACACGTGTAAATGGGTACATGCCCACACCAACATCCTGCCTAACAGGCAGCAGAGAGCTTTACAGGACAACCACTAAAGAGAATTATTATTATTATTATCAGAATTATTAATGTGCTGTGTTGTATCACTGCCCATCGTCCCTCTGTCTAATCATCTCCCACTCTGTACCTACATCTAGGTATCCAGATGACTTTGTGCAGTATTCAATGCTTCTCCTGTTTCCCCTGTCAAAATGCTGTTAAGAGTATCCTTGTGTGTTGTTTTTTGTGTTGGGTTTTTTTTTTGCTTGCCATATTTTCTCTCCTCTTTCGTTTGGGTGGATTTGGGATAAAAAGGGCTGCCGATGCTGAGAGCTTGAGAGCATCATTCTCACCTTGTTAGAGAGAGGAACATTATGCAGCCACCTCTAGAGAACTCGATTCATTTATTCTGCTCTGCAATTTGGTTTCATTTTTCTTTTTTTTTTTTTTAAAAAAAAAAAAAATTTTTTTTTTTTTTAAAAAAAAAAAAAATTTTTTTTTTTTTTAAAAAAAAAAAAAATTTTTTTTTTTTTTAAAAAAAAAAAAAATTTTTTTTTTTTTTAAAAAAAAAAAAAATTTTTTTTTTTTTTAAAAAAAAAAAAAATTTTTTTTTTTTTTAAAAAAAAAAAAAATTTTTTTTTTTTTTAAAAAAAAAAAAAATTTTTTTTTTTTTTAAAAAAAAAAAAAATTTTTTTTTTTTTTAAAAAAAAAAAAAATTTTTTTTTTTTTTAAAAAAAAAAAAAATTTTTTTTTTTTTTAAAAAAAAAAAAAATTTTTTTTTTTTTTAAAAAAAAAAAAAATTTTTTTTTTTTTTAAAAAAAAAAAAAATTTTTTTTTTTTTTAAAAAAAAAAAAAATTTTTTTTTTTTTTTCTCAACAGAGAAAACTTTAATGGAGGTACTTACAAACCTTTTCCTTATTTCTTGGTCTGCTATGACGGTCAAAAAAATCAAACTGGAAAAGACCCTTTAAAATAAGCAGGGACTGCTGCACTGGTAGCTCTGGAGAGTGAACCAGGACACTAAAGAGTCACCAGGAACCCAGCAATCACTATGGGAACTGGAGTATGTGGTAGCCCGAGCCATATTGTGACCAGCAGGAAGAGCATTATACAGTAATCCCAATTGGAGCTGACAAATGGCTAGCTGTGACAAATGTTCTCATTCAGTGTTTGCTGTGGATAGCTCTTTGCTCGAAAAGAAGGGCTGTTTCTTGAGAAGCTGGAGGTGAGAAAAAGGCAATCTTAAACACTGACGTTTCCCAGTTACCCCATCTTAGCAAGGAGGCCAGCAAGATGCTGTGCGCTGTGATGAATGGGAGCTTTAGAAGAAGAGAAACAAGGTCCCAGGTAGTTTTCCAGTGCCTTCGCTCTAAATTTGAGTTCAGTTTAGTTGAAGTGGTCGCTGCTTAGCCAGAAGATGATTTCTTAGTGCCAAAGTGACTTTTTAGCTCCCCCATTAGTTAATACACAAATAGCTAAAGTTTGACAGCATTTGTGGATATTAAGTTCGTTGCGTTTCACCCAATCTCTAAACAAACCAATGTACACTCTGGGATTGCAGATCCCTGCAAGGAATTTCCAAATTGGGTGTTACCAGCCTCCAGCTTGGAGCACAGCCTCCACCCACCAGCATCCTCCACCCAGAGAAAGCCTATTGAAGCCACTATATGATGTCTCCTCAGCTCACAAAGCAGAAATTTCACTGCATGAGAGAAGTTTAGCATCATGAACGTAAAGGTTTTATTTACATCCCAGCCTGTAAGCAGGACGAGTTCACTACACAAGAATTCACCAACACAGATCACATAGATTTGTATTAGGAAGCAAATATTGCCAGAAAAAATTCTCAAGGGAAGGTAAACAAGGAGACCTGTCCTTGTCACAAGACAAACCCACGGGTTTGCCCCCAAGTCACGCACAGCTTTGGCATCCTTGTGATTTCAGGTCATGGAAATACCTGGGAATAACAAAACAGTACTTTGGTGACAGTTGATGCAGAAAGGGTTGATGCATGGTGATGCTGTGTCAGCCATTTCAGACTAGAGAAGCATCATGAAAAGGCAGAGGGACTAGAGACAGAGGCTTTCCCCTTTTATCGAAAACTGTGCTATCTTAAGAGAAACTTGGTCCAAAGGCATTCACAGCAAAAAGCTCTGTGAAGCAGAGGAACACTGGACAGGACATAAGAAACATTAGAAAAAAAAATGACCTTAAGTTTCACTGCAAATCAGTTCAGCTCCAGTACCATCAAAGCTTTTCTCTGCCTTTTGATACCTTCCTTTGCTTCAAAGGGAAACAAATGAGAAACAGCCATTCAGAAAGGGCTCTTAGCCATGTACTCGTTAGAGAATAAAATCTAGCAACTTTTCCTTGCCAGCAGTCCAACCCTAACACCACCAAACATCCCTCACACAGTTCACAATGGGGTCATTCACAACCATCCTGCCGCTACCCGCATCAGCAGCAGACTACTAAGCATGGAGGGCCGGGCTCACCGGTGGATACCGGCTGCTTTGTACCACTCCAGTGATGCGAAGCAGCTGTAAACCAGGTTTAACAGGCCAGTTAAACTGGCTTTATTATTGCTTTGTGTTGCTGACACAGTGCAAAGCTGCCAAAGCAGCCCGAGGAGTCTGATCCTCTGCCTTCTCTTTGCAACAAAGTGGAAGCGTTAATCCCGGCTTCAAATCCTGTCAAAATATTTAATAAAGTCCACTGGGAGGGCGTTATACATTGATGGCTTTAAACTGAGTTCACTAACTCTTCCCTAGATACACCATTTCTGTCAGTCTCCCTCAAAACACCGGACGCGTCCTCAGTGTGAGCGGCCGTTTAACTTCTTGCAATAACATGCATTCATACCTATCAACAACTTAAAAATTAAAACCTGCCCTCATTGGCAACAATAATTTTGAGTTGATAATGACATAGTAAACACAAAACCTTGCAGGCTGCTGACATCATGACACGTGGTCTATTCAAGCAAGACTGTGATACATAAAATTATCAATGCGTACGTTGATAATTCTATGTACACATAACATGCATACACTTACACACTAAACTCAGAGCAAGAAGATATTGTGACCAAACATTTTAACTATTTTTATTACAGACTAAGAAGCAAGAGTTCAGACCTCCTTTCAGACTCATGAGGAAGCAAACTCCTGCTCTATGAAGCTATAAATAATACAAAGTTAATAGACCTGAGGCATCAAAGGCAGCTGGATGTAGCGATAGCCATACTGGTTTCTGTGTGCTGTCAGCCACAGAAAACTGGTCTTTCTGTAGCTCAGTGGGACACCTTGGCTCAATCAGATGTTCAGCTTTCTGAAGTCTAAACAAAAGTTTGAAAGGAGTCCTCTGTCCAAAGAATCCTGTTAAAATGGATGAGCTGCAGATTTAAATACTGAAGTGTAGAGATCATTATCATTTATCTACACAATCTTCCAAAACTCTGCTACATAAAATCTTGCCAGATCCCACTAGAGAGCAAAAACTCCTCCTTTCATTGCAAAGTTGTATTTGCATAATTATGATCATTCTCCTTTATCTCTTTCAAGTTTTACCCATTCATTTTCAGCTTGACATAAAAACTACTAGATAAAGCTATAAGGCATTTTTTGTGGAAGAATTAATAGTCTAGAATACACCTGTTAAATATGCCATTATCAAAGGAAAAAGAGTACTTTGTCCTTCTGAATTCAAAATTATATAATTATGTAATGTCACTCTAAACAATAATGCCAAAACTGTTCTATAAAGCCTCAATCTAGCAATCCATTAAAATACATATCTTTATAAATTACCTATAACATCTACACACAGAACATCAGAAATTCCCACTTCAGGGTTAAACCCAGCCACGCATAAATCCCTAGAAACCTGCCATTAAGATTTAAATAATGACAGGCATAGTTTTTTTGTATACTACCTTTCCCATCTGTGACTGGAATAATACAATTCTCACTAGCCACTCAGTATGACATTTTCAGTATGCAGAGACTGAAATGCCTCAAAATAAATTTCAAAATAACCTGGAAAATAGCTCAGGAAATAAGTTCATGTTAATGAAAAAATCTGTTGGTTTTTTTTTTTCTCTCTCCTTTTTGTTTTTTCTCCTCCTCCTCAACTTGGTTTTGTGAGAACAGGAAGCAAGATCCACATTCATAAAGATACTTGGGAATCTAATTTCCATCTGGGTGTTCAACTTGCACTGAAACCAATTGGAAATCAATGGGAATTAGGTATCTAGTCTAATTTCTAAGTGTGGGTTGATGTTTGAGAAAGAACAGAACATTCATATCCTGTACAAGATTCACTGAGGAAACAGAAAACAAGGCCTTTTTTTTATATTTAGCTGGTGGCAGAAGAGCTATGCTGGTAGATTTTGCTGGCTCTGAGATATATGTATAGTAGTTACAATAAAATTAGGGAAAGAATACCCACCTGGCCAGCTAGGAGTGTGCCTTTGTGGGGTGGAAAGTGTGCCTTCACCTCCAGGTGGACAACACTGGGATGGGAGGGCATGTAAGGGAAGAGAACATTTCTGTTCAGCGAGTTGTTCCTTTCTGCCACTGCTGAGAAACCACGGGGCTGGCTGTGAGCAGGGCTCCATGAGCAGCTAACAGGGAACCCAGGCAGGAGAAGCTGATGAGGAACATGAAGTGGAGCAATTAAGGGTGAACCCAGTTAGCACTGAGCACAGCAAAGAGCACGGCTGCCCAGCATAGTGAGGGAAAGGGCAAAAACACTTGTAATCTCACCTGTCATCAGCCATTCAGATTCCCATAATTATAGCTGATTTTATTTTCCCCTTCTCCAATAAAGCTCTGCCAGTTACAGACAGTTATTCAATACCTCGTTCATTGTGCTTCAAAAGGATTCTGGACAGGGGAGGGATTGAGTTAGTATGTTTTAAAAGTTTTATACACCCGAGTTTGGCTTTCGCTGCTGGCAAGAGGAGGGCTGTGCTGTGGCGGGGGACGTGCTCAGCCGAGATACTCTGGGGAGCAACCAGAAGCACACGAAGTAAAGCAAAGTTTTAGAGGAAGCATTTTGTGCTCAGGGGAGCACAGCATGGGGAGCATGGGAACAGCAGCACAAGAAGATGCATTCAGGAAGCACTGACTGAGTTTGGGAGTGGGAGGGCTCGACTTCAAGCTCCAACAGGGTAGGCTTAAACTGAACATTAGGAAAGAGTTTTTCACAGAAAAAGCAGTCAGGCATTGGAATAGGCTGCCCAGGGAGGTGGTTGAGTCACCATCCCTGAATGTGTTTAAGAGTTGTTTAGATGTGGTGTTGGGGGATATGGTGTAGGGGAGAACTTTGTAGAGTGGGGTAGGTGGTTGGACTCAATCCCAAGGGTCTTTTCCACCCTGAATGATTCCATGATTCTATGACTTAGATGTTCAAGGACAGACATTTAGTGCCACATGACATGCTCTAGAATCTGTAAGATATGCCTGGTAGATGTGACAAAGCCTGTGGCTTACCTGAGTCATAAAATCATAGAATAATAGAATCATAGAATGGTTAAGGTTGGAAGGGACCTCAAAGATCATCTAGTTCCAACCCCCCTGCCATGGGCAGGGACACCTCCCACTAGAGCAGGTTGCTCAAGGCCCCATCCAGCCTGGCCTTGAACCCCTCCAGGGATGGGGCAGCCACAAATTCCCTGGGCAACCTGTTCCAGTGTCTCACCACCCTCATAGTAAAAAATTTCTTCCTGATATCTAATCTGAATCTTTTTTCTTCCAATTTAAAACCGTTTCCCCTTGTCCTATCACTACACTTCCTGGCAAGTCCTTCCAGTCTGACTGTTGGAGGCATCAGCTTCCTAGAAACTCTTGATAAGACAAGACCCTTATTAAAAATCACTCTTCTTATCCTAAAAAAGCCATACAAAACAAGGCACAACTTGCATCTTTTTCTCCACTGATTTGAAGGAACTCCAGGCTGAACAGCTCAGTCCATACTGTAGACGTTTAAAATCAGCTTATATGAATTTCAGATCCAATACCTAACAAATTGTGACCAACAAATAGTGTGTTTTCAAAAAACAGGATAGTTGCTACTTTCTCTGTTGCATGTGGATTACCTGGTGTCTGAGTTCTCTCTGCAGTCTTTCTTTCAACACGGATATAGCAGAGCCTGGTTTTTCAGCCTGGCTTTATATTTTCTTCAACCATATAGGAAATTATGATTCTTCACAGCACTTCCCCTTTTTGTTACATTGGATTGGTATTAGTCAACAGACTTCCTCTAGAAGAGGATTTGGAAAGCTGTGCAGAGAAATGTTGCGTGTTACTACAGCCCTTCTTCCCCTAGGAAGCCACACTAAAGATATTTTAATTAAAAGGTCTGAAAAAATAAGAAATCAATTAGAAAAACAGTAAAATAGCAATTATCATTCCATGGCAGCCTCCAAACAACGCCTTCTCTTTAATAAGCTGTCTTTTGTTTCATTTATTTTAAGGGAAATCAAGAATCGAGCCGTGAACTGCAGATGCAGAGCCCATTCTTCTCTGTGCTCCAGCAGAAGAGTCGACAACACCAATAATTCATGTAAAATGTGCTGTACAACGCTGACATCTGCAAGGAGCTCATCATTCTTTGATGTTTTCTTTTATAAAGCTTCTCTCTTTTCCTTCGTCTAACCACCCCCCCATATCAAATGAAAGCCTGACAGCACAGAGGACCCTAAAGCATGTTTGCCTGAAACTGAAGACAAGCTGGAAGATTCAAAGAGTAGAGAACCTGATTTTTTCTCCTCAGCTGGCAGCTGCTCTTTGTAACTTCAGGCTCATCTTTATGAAACATTACCGAGAATAAAGCACTGGTGGCAATCTTTCACTGACCGGTACATGAATATAATTCTCTGCAGTAACTCAGAGGTAATATCTGGTTCCCATACAGCAGACCCAGAGGAAATCTTTGCCAGGCAGAAGTTTAATTACCAAGCAGGATATTAAAATCCTGATATCAATGTTGTCAACATTTCAATAACAAGTATGGTTCTGTGAATCATTACTTCTTGCAATATATCTTTAATCACTCTTAATGTAATAATATCTCTTCAGCAAGGCCTGTTAATATTGGTGAAGTCAGCAGCCACATTAATCAGTGGTATAGATGTATAAATTCTGACTGAAAATGGCAGCTGAACTGATTATAAGTTCTTGCCACCTCAGGATTCCTTTGATTACCTTGATTCTGAATTCTATGCTTAAAAATTCCTCTGGGTCTACAATGGTCAAAAAAAAAAAAGGATCAAAATTTCCTACAGAACAGCTGAATACAGCGTACCTGGAGAATCTTGTGGCAGGTTTCCTCCTTGCACACCAGCTTGGGCAGTTTAATTCAGACATAATGCAAAGTGATGTCCCAAGAAACCAATAACAAAGTGATAGATCAGCTGCCCCAAACTGCTCCAGGCTGCTCTGTGCTCAGTCACACTCGACAAGATTCCTATGATTAACGACACATGTCTCCAGTGTAAACACACCAGAGCCAGCCTTCCCAGCCTGCTCCAGTCAATGGAGAACGAGCTAATGCTCCATAGACTCCGGGGTGCAATTCTTCTCATCCTAAGGAAAACATTTAAAACAGGTCAGACCAGGCTCACTCCACAGCTCCGCTCCTTGCACTTGCTGCAAAGAGAGCTCTACAGTGACCAACCCAGCTGAAGCTGACATCTGCATGGTGGACTCCTAGGGCAGAGTTTATTGATTTAGGGCTCTAGATAAGCCAGGGGATCTAGGAGAGACCGGTGCCCCGCTGCACTAGCAGCTGGAGGCCAGGTGGGAAACACCAGGGTATGTGAGCTGAGTGTAGGCAACCCAAATCGAGCCTTAAACTGAAGTCCAATGAACCTCATTCACTTCCCTCTCCCAGTAGAGTCATTTAACTTTCAATTGAAGAAAGCAAAACATAATCTGACCTAAAAGGTCAAGATCTCTCCTGTCCAAGGGAGATTCCTGCATTAGCTGTGAGTTAAAACAGATACTATTGGGCTAATCTGCAAAAATTTATTGATTTTAAAAAGTTATTGTATTATTTTAGGATACCTTATAACAATTGGATACCTTTACTCACATCTTTTGTATTTCCCGTCATTGATGGGATGTTTAATTAACCAGATATGTCTTATTCCACTGAGATGATAAAAATTCATACAAATACAGCACCCTACAGGTACGGATTGGCTGGATTATCAAAAAGTTCTCAGGACATTTACCAAGTTACTACCTGTACCACTGATTGTCTATCAAGTACTCTGCTTTGTTATCAGCTCCATCTTCTTTTCACTAAAAGGGAGGGGATGAAGAAGCCACAATTTCCCGTAAAGGTTTCAGAAGTATGCTTTGATTTTTTCGATAAAAATACATATTCAACATCATCTTGAAGATACGTCATATAAGGCAGCAGACAAAATGTCACCATTCAGATTCAGATATTTTAAAGGTCCTTGTTGATCTTTTTACTAACATGTCTACTGTGGTTCATGATCTAGATGCTACTCCTTCTAGATCTGTTTTGCTTTATGCTGAGCTGGCAAAGTAATGCAGTCTAGAGAGTAGCTTTTTTAAACTATTTAAACAAAATAGTTACAGCTCTACTGAAGAGATTCTACTCTTGAAAAAAAATATATCTAGAGTTCATCTCTGTATCAGCAGGGAACTTTACATTCCTATTTGTTTGTTGGCCATTTGTGCAGAACAAGTATCACCGATGAAGCAGCATGTTCATAAATTTCTCCCAGCTTTAATCCCAATTCTGCAGCTCTCTCATGGCACGGCCTTGGGCAGTCATTTGCCTTTTTGACTCATTTTATTTGTTGTAAAGGAGGAGTACTGCATTCTACCCACCTACTTCATAAGAATGTTGTATTGACTAACTGGTAGATACAAAGCACTAAGAATGTATAAAAATGCCAAGTGTTATTATTAGAGTGACCAGGTTAACATTGTGGAACCAAAGTCCACTGTATTTGTTTAAAATACTTTTCAGTTGAATGTAATTAATATTATCATTTAAAAGTGTAATGTTGGTATCAGAGTTGAGCTTGATTTTCTGCAGCACAGCATGGCAGCTGTGGCACCTTTCTCCCACTGTTTCTAATGGCTTTTTCACAACAGAATATCACCCTACAGTGACAATAGGCTAAACCTACTTGTGAAAGAACTAGATTTGCAATAGTAGCAATGCTAACGCACTTCATAACGTACACTCAGATATTTCCACTATATTCTAGTCCTGTGAGAAAAGAAACCTTTGCTTCTCTGCTGCCTGACTGCTCAGAGTCACTGCATAAAACAGATATTTGCTTATTAGTGCAAACTGATCAGGCAGACTATCAGAGCCAGAAAGCTGCAACACCGAGGTGACATTCTCAGTGTGATTTTACTTTCCAGGAGCTGATACCAGAATTTTGTCTCTTTTCATTATAATGTTCTTGGTCCTTTTGTATTTCACAGCACTTTGTGAAACCTGATACCTTCCTGGCCATCATATAGTACTGCTTAAATTATCCGATTGCCTGAAAAATAAATTCATTATTCTTCTTTTATCATGTTTAAGCTAGTGTGGCAATTATCACACTTTCAAAAGCCATCTCCATTTACTATTATTAAAAGAGGACGCAACGAGGTAGAAGCTATGGAAACAGCTGTCCAGAAAAGGTCTTTTCTTCTGTTCCTGGAATATTAATGTTTTAGCCATAATTCGACAGTGCTGGCTAGCAGAATAAAGAAAACAGTAACAGAATTTTGAGTTTATTCTTTTTTAATTTAGGGTCCAGAGGAGGGCCACAAGGATGATCAGGGGGATGGAGCACCTCTGCTACAAGGACAGGCTGAGGGAGCTGGGGTTGTTCAGCCTGGAGAAGAGGAGGCTCCAGGGAGACCTAATAGCGGCCTTCCAGTACCTGAAGGGGCCTACAGGAAGGCTGGGGAGAACCTGTTTAGAAAGGCCTGCAGTGACAGGACGAGGGGCAATGGCTTCAAGCTGGAGGGGAGCAGATTTAGATTGGAGATTAGGAGAGGGTTCTTCACTGTGAGGGTGGTGGAGCACTGGAACAGGTTGCCCAGGGAGGTGGTTGAGGCCCCATCCCTGGAGATATTCAAGGAGAGGCTCGACGAGGCCCTGGGCGACCTGGTCTAGTTGGGGGTGTCCCTGCTGACTGCGGGGAGGTCGGACTAGATGACCTTGAAGGTCCCTTCCGGCCTGGGCAATTCTATGATTCTATGATAATTCTCTCTACGTTAGGTTGTGCCTGGTTCTGAAGCCCTTGGAACTGCAGTAAATTCTGTTTCTCTGGAGTGAGCTGCAGCATCAAATCTCAGAATGTTAGGATATCTTCTACCCTTGTTTGCCCTCCAGGCTCTATTACATATTGTTATCTCTAAAAGTACATTGATATTATAAGAGTTCCAATATATTACTAAAGCATGCTGGCCTTCTAGAGCTGCTGAAAATTATTTTAACTTCACAAAATTTACATTCAGGCCAGTGTTTCCCCCCTGCTGCCTAAAATATCTCTCAAAAGCTCCATTCCCCTGCGAAAAGGTTTAGAGGCTTTTGTCATTCATGTACTCTCCCTCACGTCAGCCTTCCAGGATTCCAGGCTGCACTTTTAGAGTGTTCTTTAAACTTTACACTACCCCTAATAGTTGTTCAAATACCCAGCTGCTGCCCAAGCTCCAAGGCCGATGAAGAATTATTTTGGGTAAACTTCATCCAACGGAACACAAAATGCTGCTACTTATAGCAGGACAAGGGGCCCTAACTTTGTTCAGACTCCCATCCTGTATATAAGGTGAACATCAGGGTGATGAACTGGAGGAATTAAGGCGATGTGCTTTGAGTTTGCAAAGGCATAGGCTGTTCATTCTTCTCTCTCCATTTGAAAAAGCCTGCCTGACCGAATTACAGCTTCGAAGCTCATTCAGTCTCTTTTTTTCCTGCCTGCCTCTCACCAAACCTTTAAAAGAAAAGAATGACTCAGTAGCGTGCATCTAATTAAGTCATGTTTACAAATAATTTCTCGCTACCTGCCCAATTTTAATGATGATATATGGTCATTCTGGAAGTGTGCAGTAAGTTTGGAACTTTACATTTCAGACATAAAATCTATTATGGGAGTCCTGGTGCTTTTATTAAACCACAGTCCCTCTGAGAGAAAGAACCTCACTCAGTCACTCTCAAGGGACTTGGTATACATCGTGTTAATTTTAAAATTCTTTAAATATATTTAAATGTATGCATTTCCAAGCTCTTGTGGCTGTAGTTTAACTGGAGAAAAAACATCATACATAAATGATTCATGAGTACATGGCACTTACTTGCTGGGATAATGGAGGGGAGAGGAAGAAGAACCTAACACTTTTTAAGTCTTGCCCTCCTGTATCCCCGGACACAGGATGTGTGACAGACAAAGCCTGAATTACACCACTACAGTGGGTATGGCAGGTTTAAAATTAAGACAGGGAGCCTTCATCATCCCCAAAGACATTTTAGGTATGTGCTGTTTGGTGAGCAGAAGGGGGAGGGGAACATCTAGCAGGGTTGCTGTGATGGGAAAGTTGGGACTTCTCCCACACCGGGTGCCCGAGCACATACAATGGGCGAAGGACCAACGAATTCATACAGCTAATTCACCAGCTGAACAACTGCTCAGTGGGTTGCTCTGATACCCTTGGACTGTATGAAATTAGGAAATGTTGTTATTTCATGCAAGAAGCTTCCTGACACAGAAAAGACGTAAGCAAACATTGTAATAGGACTAATAGTGGATTTACGGGAGTGAAAGGACCTATTGAATATACACACACAAAAGCATAATTTAATGTGTAAAGTGTCTGTCTCTTGATGAATAGGTTAGAAATTCAATAGTAAAAAAAAATGCAAATGGCCATAAGATTTTTAAAGGGATAAAGACTGAAAATAGTCTGTCTTTTTTCATTCTAACAGAGTTACCATCATAGCTTTTCCATAAAGTCAAAGCTCCTTTATTGCTAATTGGGCTGCCTGCAGAAAGCTTAGGCATTCAAACACGGTTTCCTTTCTTTTTATAATGTCTTGTTTTATAAAGTAGTCACTCTCATTCACGATCTTTTCTTTGATGAAGAAAATATATTTAGATTCCTGTGAAGGAAAAAAAAATACTGAAGGTAACGAGTCTATTATTGCTAAGTTTATTGAGTTTATGCCCATGGGTTAGGAGCAAGGAAGGGAAAGAATTATCATCACAGAGAGAAAAAAACTCCCTACCTGTTTGTCAACACCTGTAACTAGAGCTGGCTCAACAATTTGCATTATTGAGGGTCTGCACGGGAAATCAGGAACAGGCAACCCACCATTTATAGTTTTCTTTTGTTATCCCTGTTGGCCCAAGCAGAAGAGGTTTACATGCTTATTTCTAAATATAGACCTTGAAACCAATGAACACTAACATGAAATGATACGCTACTTATTTTTAAAGCTATCTCTAATGTTATCCCATTAATATTATATAAAACAAGATGCAGATACTGTTGGCACAGAACATTTTTCTGCTGCAAGGCCACACATACACAATAGATAAATACGTAAGGACAGATGTTAAAACATACATCTGTTTCCTGTAACAGCCTGAAAAGTTTGCTCGAGATACAGCTGCCAAGTGAAAGGGCACTGATTTTCCAGCTAGCCCGGGAAGTTCCTCCCTTTTAAGAAAGCAGAGAAAAGGGACTTTTTTCCACAAAAACCCCAGTCTTCATCTCCTAAGCACACCGGACAACATCTTTGCCCAGCAAATCAAGGGCAGAAATGAATGTTCCTCAGTGAGTGCTATAGTGTCTGAATTTCACTCTCGAGTGTTTGGTATTGGTATAGCTCAAGTAAAATCAAGCCCCAGACTACCTTGGTTTTTGGGCTTACTAGATCTTTGTTTCTGTTTTTCACCTTGGACATAATCAATGCAAAGAGCCAAGCACAACTTCCCACCCAGAGTCTCTATTTTGGCTAGCAGACTGTCATCTCAAATTGGAATGCTTTCCCTAACCCCCATGAATCCCATTAAGTTTTGCTGATGCCAGAAACTGAATTGTTGTTTATCTTCTAATGAGTACTTTGCATTATAGTTTCTCTCATATTTGCTGGAAGTACCCAATGGGCATGTCTGCTGGAGTCCCTGCAGTTCAGGTAAACACGTCCAAGTTAGCCTTGATGTAGCTAATTCAGTATTGACAGCTACAGTAGTGTAGAATTCAGCACAGCAGAAGACTGAAGCTCTCACCTAGCTCCTTGATCAGGTTTTACTTCGCAAACCATGCCTTCACAATTGGCAGGATCCAAGCTAGTTATCTTTATCCAAGCTGCATAGCAAAACAATCCACATTTAGTTTAAGAATCCTAGCAAACCTCCTTCAAACAGCAGGCTGCTTGGTTTATAGAGTAGGGATAAGCTCAAAACATCGTCAGAAGAATTTAAATTCTAATGATTATGTTTCTACTTCCACACAAAATTTGACTTGAAAATTCTTACTGATATTGGACTGTGTGAATTGGTACCTATGCTTTGTCTCAAACCCCAGCTACACGGGACAAATGTACCATGACAGCAACATGACAATCTCCAGTGAAACACCACACCAGAGCTTCCTGTGTGCCTACAACTGATGAAATTAAACTGGCATTAGCAAGGTAGGACACCTAGCTTTTACTGTTCCTGGTCTATTAGAGTTCTTTACCAAGACTGAAACTTCATTGCTCTTTATGGCAAATACCCTAAAAGACAGGAGAGAGAAAACTTTTCACACACACACACACACACACAAATTTGACACAAATCTAACTAGATTTGTTATTTGTTTAAAAAAAGAAAGGTGTCCTACACGTTGGAAAACAGCAGTGAAAACAATGCTATAATGTCACTGAAGAAAGATTCTCTACTCAGAAATTTATCTTCTCCTAATAAGCTCTGACAGGCTTTTTGCTCTTTCTTGGCTGACCTCTAGTACCGAGGAGTGGATTGCATTCATCAGTCATGCCAGGACCTGGGATAGGGAATTGATCAAGGTTAAAAGTAACTTCTGGGTTTTTTTTTTTGTGTGTTAGCTGTAGTCGTGCTCAGCTGCTGGATTTGTTCACTGACTGGCTGTGCAGACACTTCTGCTGGTGTAATAGTGAGGAGGGTACGGGGCAGGACAAAAGGCTGGCTGGGCAGGGCTGGTTCCTTTTCTGACTGACATAGATCCCATCAGGAAAAACCACCCACAGAACTGCCATTATCTCTGCTTTCCACTTGGCCTTACACAACCTGAAATAAACTCTAAACAGTAAAGTCTTTTCATGTATCCATTGCAATGGTGAGAGGTAGGTATATATACATACATACATATTGGAATACACTTCGAAAAAAGCTGAAGTGAGAGCTTAAATCTAAACTAAAGCAGCATCTTTACTATAAGGCTTGTTTAAAAGTGAAAATATTGAGAGCCATCCTTCACTAGTTTATACAAAAGTAAGCAACTTGCCCAACTTGCAAGAAAACTCTTGGTAGGAACAAGAACCTAAGGAAAGTAAAAGGGCCAAAACTTCATCCCATAACGTTCTTCCACCAGACAATCATGTAATAACCACTTGATAATATTAAATGAGAGCAAAAAGACATTAGTCACTCGGGAATTTGTTTTGCATCCATGACGTACTGCCAAGAAAAGCTACTCAGTCACCAATAAGCTATTAATAAATTGTGATTCTTCTCCCAATTCTCAGTGTTTCTTCCAAGGGACACTTGACATAAGACGCTTCTAAGACATAATAAGACACTCCTTATCCTAGGTATCCAGACATATTTTGCTTTTTACTTTTCAGCATTACTTTAGGTTTCATTTTGGACAGCATAGATCACTTCCTTTGTTATATGCAGGACAGAAATTAAGGATTCATGAACCTCAATATATACAATGGATTGTCTTTTTATGCCATTGTGAATATTGTATTTAACATCTGATGAATAGTGCTACGAGTAAGATCTCAGTCAGAATGCAGAAATGTAAATGTATGATTCATTTCACAACAAATCCACCCTATAAGCAAAATGAAACACTGAGTATTTGAAATCAAGAACTGGAAGAAATATCTATAGGCCATAGTAATCTTTTCAGTTCTTGTCCTGAAAATTAGTTACCACCTTTGATAGATTTTTGGCAGTGATGATGTTTTCAGCCAGGGAAGCAAGAGCTGAACTGCAAGCTTTGTGGTGCAACTTCAAAACACCTGTCACATCCTCATTGAATTCTGCCACATGGAGTCAACAAGGGTTACAGAATGAATTCCTCTATATTATTTGACAGGTGAGATTTGAAGATCTGGCAAAAAACGAAAAAAAACATCACAAGCACTTTTCAACTATGTAAGACATGTTCTGTTGTCCTGTTTTCTCTCCTTTCTTCCGCTTGTCACTTCTCTCAGAGTTTAGAGCTGGGGCTGACTGAGCAGATCACCTGTCTGCTTGCCCACGGAGAGTTTTGCAAAGCACAGACACAAAAACAGGAAAAATAGTCACTAAAATCTTCAGGAAACAAATGTTCAAGTTTTCACTGGAAAATCCAGTATTGTTTCATCCAGACTTATTTTCTAGTCATTGCATATAAAATTTTCTCATAGCATGACTTCTAAGTTATAGCACAATCAGAGATTACTATCTAAGCAAAACTCATTAAAAAATTCTCTATCTATTACTTGTTGCTTACAAAAGGTACCAACAAGCCATCGTGGGAAGCAGCAGCAATTCTAGCATAATAAAAAACTCAACAGCCCAACTCTGTACCAGTGCAGCAACCAACAAAATCAGTTTCCTCTCCAGTAAAACCAATAAATTAAAACAAAAATAGAAAATAATTAGAATTATGAAAATAGAAGATAATGATGCAAACACAAATTGGGTCAGAACACAGGGAATAATACTCCTCCTGTTCTAAATTGTACTTTAAGAGCACGCGCACAATTTTAATGACTTGGTTTTATGCATGGCAGAATATTGCTCTACAGCACTCTGTGTCAGCACCTTTGAAAAAAACAGCTACAGAAAGTGGTCCTTTACTGAGTCACCATTCATAGCTCCTACAGCATGGACAGGCGGTGCAGAAATATTCTTAATTTGAGGAATGACAGCATGTCTGTAAAACTGTCTGGTTTAAAAGCTTCACCCAGGCTTTCCGGGATAAAACTTAGTTGCTTTTTTCTTGAGAGGATAAACAGCTATTACGTTTAGACCAACTTGTGTTCATTAGCTAATGTCCAGCTGTGAGATGTGCTGAACTTCAGCACTGAACAGTCATTAGCTGAACGTAATTTGGTGCTTTACAAACGCTCAGTAAATATAGTAATGTTTATCACAAATCTTCCACTAAAACTTTGGAAAATACTGTTTTCCATGTTTACAGAGAACTGAGGTCAGAAACAACTTGTACAATATGCCAGGACAACGATGATCAACCTACAAGAATGGATTGGCTAAAACTAGATGTCTTGTCAAATGTAGGTTAATAAATACCGACAACTAAAACTTGAGAAAGAAAACAAACTAGGGTTGAAAGATGAACCAGAGAAATTGTTTCAATGCCAGACATTTCCTCTTGACAGACCATAAATTAAATCTTCATCAATGTACTTGGAAATGTTCTTGATTATATTGTGTAAATAATGTACAAAGTTTAAAATTACTTTTATAATGTCAGCACATTTCCTGTGGGACTGGATCATGTTACAAAGAAATCACTTGTAGCCTAGGTTTAAACAGCAGGTAACTAGAATTTAAAAGATTATGACATGCTAAATAGCTTTATTTTAGTACTCAGTCTTCCTGGTTTTAGTAATTTATTTATTTTTTATTTTAGTTAAAGTGTCTCTATAACACCTTGGCAATGATCTAGCTATAAAAAAAATAAAATTAAAAATCTGGAATTAAAATTAAGTTCTCATAGCTTCTGCTCTGTCCCTTATTGCACTCACAAAGCACAGTGGAGGAATCCAGCAATTCTATAGTAAAAATTAATTAGGTAAATTGTTGTTTGTAGAGAGAAAATACCCAACAAAAATACAAGCTGAAAGCAGCTTTGGAACTCTTATTTGTAAAATTACGACTGGAAAAGAGAACACGTAGAAAAATGTTAAAAAATGCATCCTGGTGATATTCAGACTAAGGAGCTAGGAACATAACTAAGGAGTCTAATGAACCACAAGCAATTAAAATTCAAGGCCATGGAGATTCCTTAAAAATAACCATTGCATCTACACTCAAAGCTTGGAAAAGGGCAATCATGGCAACTAACCACTTATCAGACACTTTATTACACCCTCAAATAAAGGAGAGGAGACAGTATGGTGCCACACAGAATGCTAGGAGAGGCAGGCCTCCAATGCACAGCTTTTCGCAGAGGTCCATTCCCAAGGAATTGAGCCAGTCTTCGGTTCTACTCAGGGAAGTGAAGCCACAGAGCCACATCTAGAACTCTACATCATCCTGAGTTTGAATTCACTTTCATGCCAAATGATTGTTTTTATATTGCCATGTTAACCAATTCTAGCTTGGAGCACATCAACTGGATCTCCAAGACCAGGATACCCAAGTGTAGGGAAGAGCCACAGAGGACCCAGGCACATGCACCCAAGTTGGAAGAAAGCGGTACAGGAGATGTAATTTTGTAGGCCTAATAAATATGAGGAAACAAGTGGAGCTACAGGAGCACCAGATTTCCTACAGAGGCTCAAGAGGAGCAGAAGCCAAGTCTTAGCAGTGTCCCAGGGAGGAGATGCTGCCCAGACTTTTCTCTCCATCTCCATCATGGATCTCAGCTAGGCCCTACATAACTGGCTTCACCACTTAGAGCAAGATAGAAGTTGTCCTTCTTTCTGCACTTCTGCTGAAGCTTTCTTAATCCTTGCACTCATTTTAGGCAAGGAGAGAAACAGAGAGAAAATGGAGGAAATTGAGAGAAGAACTGAAATTATTTGCAACTGACACATGAAGATTTTTTTAAAGAAAATAATACATTTGGCAAATATGAAACAGGAATTAAATCTATGCTTATATAGAAAGCATCTACATAACGAAAAGGCAAAGGAACTGCTTATCATGTCAGTAATATAGGTCAGTAGGTAAAATGAAGAATTGAAATATTTAGGGAACATCAGTCAGGGATGACTCTGACAGCCAGATATCAACAGTTTGGAAAGGAACATCCTCATTTCTGTCCTGGAACAATCCAAGTGAGGCTGAGAAATGTGCTCGGAAACATAAAAGACGGCAGGGAAGCACCATCTACTCACCTCTGCATCATCTCCAGCTGAACAGAGCCCCCACTGCTTCGAGGCAAGTTTTAATCATCTGCTGGCACAATGGTATCATAACAATAAAACAGGGAGATTTTTAAACAGTCTTGGGTGCCTCTTCCTTCCACAGAAAGTCTCCCAAATAATCACTGAATTGCAGACTCACCCTGTATACATATGTGTAAATAGCTTATTCTCCTGTATTAATTCCATTAATTTTAACTCAGCCAGAGTTAAATTCTTATGAGACACCCCTGTTCTTGCAGAGCTTTATCTCCATGTCTTGCATATTGAAAAAGGAGATGAATCTAAACAGGGGACGATTTTTTAATTTGCCGTTGCTTGAGCAACAAAGTGCTATGTTAAGTCCAATTCCAGCCAGCAATAAAAGCTCGCTTTTAATGGAATCACATGAAATAAAATTGCTGCTTTTATCTCCAGTACCTGAGTTTTGTCTTTTAATTTAAAAATAAAAAAAAATATTAATTTGCTTTGGATGAAGTGTGGAAAAGATCAGGCAATGAAGCTGCAGTATATGTCACAGCAAGGAGAGGTTTGGGGAGAAAAATCCTATCACTGCATGAGTAGCTTTCTCTACAGCAGATTAATTTGTCTTAATAGTATAATGAAACCTCTGCTGCTGTAGCATCACTTACTGAAGCTTTTTCTTAACCATGCTTCCTGTACTGGCTTTCTTCTTGCAGTCATATACAGCATTTTGTACATATATTTAACTCTAAGAACTCCTAAGACACCATCATAGGCACCACCACAGGTTTCCAAGTAATTACCACTGCTCAGGGAGCACATATGCATTTTTAAGTACTAGGACACCTTTAAGCACCACAACAATATGGTACAAATATGTTTATATTTTAACACGTTGAATTATGATAGTTGAATGGCTCATCTCATCTGATCCGGTAAAAAATATTGAAGAAACATATTATTATTCCCTAGTTATCTCTGCTACTGATCTGCACTGGAAATCAAATTTTGCAATCCATTTCTATTGCTAAATCATTTTGATTTTATGTGGAAATGTGAGGGTTTGTTCTAATTAAATATACAGTACAATTTTACTTAAAACCCAATTAACACAGCTATTTATGCACATAACAAGACAATTACCGGACTCTGTCCTACAGCTAATTCTGATCATTCATAAAACCAATTTCAAGCTTCAACTATGAAGACTTTTAATGGTGCACATCTGCCCCCTTGTGCCAGTTTTACATGACTGTCTTTTTTATTGCTAAGGGGAGTAATGAAGCTAAGGAGCAAAATACCTCCATGTGAGCTCTTAAAACAGGACTAGATGAGCTTCTCTTTCCGTGTACAATAGAAAAGAGGAAAAGAGATATTATTGCCTAGCTCCATCTCAGCTCCTGCACATTTTTTCTAAAAATGCAGAGAGATGTAGAAAAATGTGGATAGATATACAGCTACCAGTGCTACGTGTATCAGGAGGATTACAGCAAATAACTGTGGCCAGTGATAGTTTCTGAATGTCTTTATTACTCCCTAGGTCAGAGGGACCTTTGCATCCATCACAGCAGGAAATTGCTCAAATAAAAGAAGAAACAAGAGGAAGTTTGCTTTGCAATTCAACAAGAAAGAAAATAAATTACGAAATAAATCACGGTAAAACCTACCATGCTTGGAAAATGGTAGGCCAAGGGAGGCATTGAGTGCTTTCAAGGATAATTTGATTTGAAGTAAAAAAATTAAATTATACTCTAGCATTGCTCCTTTTGTTCCTCCAGGTTTTGTAGTTGGCCTGGAGACTGTAATAATAGTTGTTACAATAGCCTATGTATCATAAAATCAAAGAACAATTTGGGTTGGAAGGGATCTTTAAGGTCATCTAGTCCAACCTCCCTGCAATGAGCCGGGACATCTACAACTAGATCAGGTTGTCCAGAGCCCCATCCAACCCGGCCTTGAATGTTTCCAGGGATGTAAAAAATTTCTTCCTTGTATCTAATCGAAATCTTCCCTGTTTAAGTTTAAAGCCATTACCCCTTGTTCTATCACAATAGGTCCTGCTAAAAGGTTTGTCCCCATGTTTGCTGTAGGCCCCCTTTAAGTAATGAAAGGCCATAATAAAGTCTCCCCGGGGCCTTCTCTTCCCAAGGCTGAACAACCCCAACTTTCTCAGCCTGTCCTCACAGGAGAGGTTCTCCATCCCCTTGATCATTTTTGTGAACCTCCTCTAGACCCATTCCAACAGATCCATGTCTTTCCTGTGCTGAGGACTCCAGAGCTGGACACAGTGCTCCAGGTGGGGTCTCACCAGAGTGCTGGACTGGGGAAGAATCACCTCCCTTGACATGCTGGCCACACTTCTTTTGATGCTGCTCCCATAGATTTCTCTGCATTCAGGTTCCTCAGGTGGTCATGAATCTGACCTCTCTTACAGTGGAAGGGACTTTTCACCCTCAGTACCTGCCTTGTGGTCCATCATCTCAAGAGTTGTGGGGAGAGAGGTTGCCAGTGAAGACTGAGGCAAAAAAGTTGTTGAGTACCTTATCTTTCTCCTTGTCTGTTGTTACCAGTTTGCCAGTCTTGCTTACCAAGGGGAATAAGCTTTCTTTGACCTGCCTTTTTGGCTGAGATACCTGTAGAAGCCCTGCTTATTATTCTTCGCATCCCTTGCCACATTTAGCTCCAGCTACACCTTGGCCTTCCCTACACAACCAGGCAGTGACATCTGTCCCTACTTCTACTGCCTGTATATCTCTTTCTTGCCCTTTAGTTTGACCCACAGGTTAAAACTCAGCCTTGCCAATCTCTGACCCTCCTTTTCTGATTTCTTACACTTGGGGATCGAGAGGTCTTGCACTTTATGGAAAGCATCCTTAAAGATCTGCCAGCTCAATTCAGGGGCCTCACTTTACTCTTGCCCTGACCTATATCCCTCAGGACTGCAAAATCCACCAGGCCATGATCACTGGAGCCCAGGCTACCTCCGGTCTTGACATCACTGGTAGGCTCACTTGTAACCATCAGGTCCAGTATCACATCTCCTTTGATGGGGCTATTACCTGGATTAAGAAGTTCTCTTATTTATTAAGAGGTTATATCCACTTAGGGGCAATGGTGCTTGACTATCCACCGCCCTTTCTTGCCCTTCATGGTGGGGCTCAGTTCTTTGGGCAACTCAGTCAATCGCAGCTCACTGGGGTACCTCCAGCTCTGCAGCTCCTCCTGCATCCTCCAGGTCTGTATCCCCTGCTGGCACACCGGCCACCCTGCCTCCATAGCTGCACTTCCACCTCCAGATAACACAACCACATGTCCCTCCTGCCACAGATACTGCTCTGCTTCCTGAGATAAAAATATGCCACATAGTAGAAAGAAAAACTTACAGGGAAAAAAACCAACACCACCAACAAAAAACCCCCCAAAAAACAACATAAAAGAGGAGGGCTCAGGAATCTGCTAGCAGTGAAACAATGCTGAATCATGAAGCTGAGCTGCAGGTTTTGAGGAAGGCCACCCACTCAAAGTGACCTGCCCCAAGGAGGTCTGCACTCAGGACCTGCTACAACCAGGACACGTTAGGCACCACCAGCTCACTGGGGGCAAAATCTCCCAATTCCTTGGAGCTTTGTGAGAAGCACCCATACTCTTAACAACGCTGGGACATAAAATTGGGATTTGGCTCTTACTTCTCCCAAGTGGCCCATTTCTGCTTGAGAATTTCTTATCTGTTAAAGACCAATATGAGCATTCTCCTATCCATTTCACACAACATGATTTAAAAAATACCCATGACGGGTCCTGCCAGAAAGGACATACTGAGTCAGAGCTATATGCTATTTATCACCCCTTCACAGTTTCTTGACAGCAGGTAGGAACTGCTGAGGCCAAAAACAGGTCTCAAATATCTCCAAGCTGAAGCTCCTTTCCGGGGATGGAAAGGCACTCATCCATCCCATGTTTCACAACTCTAAACACTTTGCTGAGGCTGCCTCTCAGTCTTACTTCAAACTATCAAGAAGAGATTGTCCTTCAGAGCATGACTAGGGCACATATTTAGCTCTCTCTTAATCCAGAAACTCAAATCCTCATCCAGGATCTGTTTGTTCTTCTCACCAATGAAGGGGTTTTGAATAATAACCTTGTCCAAGAATAACTAACTGCCAAACCATGGAGAATTCAGAACTGACATCCATTTCACTGATGATGTCCCATTTCATTAGCCTAATTAAACATTCCTTAGACTAATGAGATGGAAAAAGAGTCAACATAGCTCTACCCAGTTGTTAGACACTTGGTTTAAGGGTAATCAAAATTTTTATGATCCTTAATTCAGTGAACATTTCACCATTTATAGTTAAGTCATTAAAGGATGATAACTGATTTCTTAAAGTAGGTTGGAGTGTAAAAATACTGAGTGAAATTTCCAACATCACTCTGTAACCAATGTTGACAATTTCAGATCCCACTTGTCTCATGTTCTTGGTTCTGAATCTAAATATATTATGAAATCTGCCTCTTCAATCTTGTTTTTGCCCCAGCTGAACACACAGCATGATACACACAAGAAATGCAGCAGACTAAGAAACCTTAGTCTGGCCTAAGAAACAAGGTCCGGTTACTCTGATATGATCCATGGTTTCCCACCGTTGCTTTCCAAAACCAGACAAAATGATTCAGTCCTTTGTACAGAATTCAAATGAGAAAAATCTTTTTTAAATAAACTAATGCACAGACTAAGTAAGCTTGTTCCACTTACCTTATTAAGCTGTGAAGATCTGGTCCAGTTGTAGGTTCCTCATGGCCATCAGGGTTAAGGCATGTGGCAATAAGACATGAAAAGCCTGTTGCTATTTTACCCAAAAAAGTGTGTTTCTCAGATAAGATTTGTGTAACCGTAGACCAGCACTAGACCAGCAGCATCTAGAGAAAGAAAATTTTTAGGGGCACAGGACTGTGTGTGGTTCATTGATCATGTGTTCAACTTAGGGACAAATTATTTTGATTGTGAAGAGTGAACGTGCTCCTGTTTTGAGTCATTCTGTACCAGCTCAGATCAAAGTTCTGGCCTTCTTGTAGGAGGGCAAGTACATCCCTGCGCATACCCTTGATCTTTGAGAACCAGTTTGGCAGTGTGGGGAAAGGCTTAAAATAAGAAAACATACATCTCTAGACTGGCAGAAGGCTCTCAATCGAACAGATCTGATGTGTTCTTCTGGCTTGGCCACCATATCATGAGAAGTAGGAAAAAAAAAAAAAAAAGGCAGTAGAACCCCAACACAAACATAAGTAGCAATTAGTCAAAACAACATCTAAAATCAATTTGCCCAAAAGCAACTGCAGCTGTGTTTACTTGATAGCATCCAGAAAATAAACTGAGTTGCAAAGTTACTTTACTGATCTCACAGAACACTGGTACCGTAGCGATGGTTACTCGTTTCAGAGGAGTAACGAGCTGAGAAAGCTCTCGCAGGGGTCTTTGCTGGGTGCTTGCTCGAACACCAAGACTGTAGCAGTTATCATTGGAGCACATGTCTTCCCTTTCATAATAATCACAGCTGCACAACAGAGCATCATGGCCAGTGGCATTTGGACAGGGAGTATGTTACTTGTTTTGATATGTTGCTTGAGGGTGGAATAAAGGGCCTTTGGAATGGAGGATATTTCACAGATGTTATTTAGCATAGCAATGAAAAATTGTAGGAAGAGAAAGTTATTTGAAGTACTCCAAAATTTGTGGTCTTTTTCCATTGTCACAAAGGTAACTGCCACAAGGAATGCAACATTGAGAGCACAGCAGAGTAAAATAATTTTAGTGTGTTTTTGAGAGCCAGCAGAAAATGCTGAGGACCAAAGCAAAAGTTCATTTAATAACAGCACCTTGGTAACTTCAAGATTTGAAAGCATAACTGTGAAATGTGGTCTTCCAAGATCTCACCCCTGCCCTTGAATCTATTCTTCCATTAAAGATTAATTTGTCTAACAGCACACTAAGTCATGCTGTGAAGAGCAGAGCGCTCCCATTACTGTTTTGAAAAAGTTAGAAGTAAAGATCAAGGTTGGAAGTGCAAGCACACTGAATGTCCATCCAGCCTGACATTCCACCCGCTTGTTTGCTCCGCCTCACACGTGGTTTGCCAAAACTACCCGATTCACTTTCTCTATTTCTGTGCCGACCAAGTAATTGTTTAAGCCGCACAGCTAATTAGCTGATTAGAAATAGTTGTCATCTAAGTCCTCTGTTTCTAACTGCTGGAGTAGAAATTAAATGACAGCCTCTTGAGTAGCTGGGTCACTCAAATAAACACTTGCCAGCAAGACCTCATACACCATTTATCCCATCTAACTTGAGATATCCATACTGTATCACAGCTCCAGTCATTGAGGTCTGCCTCAACAGTCCCTTAGAGCCTAATTCATCTACCTCATTCTAGATCCACACTTCCTAAGGTCAGCTCAAGCTATGAATTTGGAAGATGTCAATGTCCTCTTGAGTCAGAGGAAATATGTCAGGAAAAAGTGTTTATTTTATAATGACATATTATTTATAGAAAGGCTTGATTTTGGTACAGATAATAGTGTCTCACACAGATCCTATCCAACAAATTCAGAGCAAGTGGTGCTAGGAATGGAAAGGTGACAGTAACAGGACAGTGCCTACCAACACAGCTTCCACAGTGGGCAACCCACTACAGCTACATGGCATGGAACCTTTGCTCTAATACTGATGGAAAGACACCCACATCAAGAGTTCAGGGATAACATAATGCAAATTATAATCCTCTGAAGAAGAGAATGAACAAGAACTGTTTGGGGTACTGGTGAGACAGCGAAAAATGTGACCCCCTCTTTTCTGAAATCAGCAGTTGAGCCCAGAAGCAGCCAGAAGCACTCGGAGGCAAGGAGAGACGATGAAAGCACAGACAAGGGGACTCTTCACAGGGAAGAGAACTGTTCACAGCTGAGTCAGCAGAACTGCAACACCCCTTGGGACAAACGGGCACGTGTCAATAATTCTTTGAGTTCTGCTCAAAGGTTTTGACGGGAGAATAAGCAGATGAGGCAGGCTGCAGTTCCAATCCTGAATGCAGGAACTAGAGAAGCCAGAGAGTGGTCTGAAGGCCTGACTGGAGAGGCCCCAAACCCATTGGGTTTGGCAACAGAGACATCAGCCTAGCTAAAAGAGGAGGCAAAAGGCCAACATGTACAGCAAAACCACTGTACAACTGCTCTGTGAGGGAGAGCTTAATGGGGAGATAACACTAGCAATTTTAAAGCAGTTTAAATTCTTCTCAGTGCCTTGAGAAGCCTATTAAAAATATCTCCTTTTGGTCCTGGAAAAGCTGCTGTCCAAAGCAACGCAGTCCCTGAGGCTATAGGCATGTCAAGGAGAGGAAAGATGCAGGAGGAGGAGGAGGAATAACACAGAAAAATTATGGTTTGAATCAAAGAACAGTAACAAAAGCTGCCAGCTGCTTGTGAAATCATTGAAAAGGGATATTTATACGCCAAGCAATATTTTAAGAGAGAGATGGTAACACCAGGAGATCTCTCCTTGTAGACACAAGGGGTCAAAGCCACAAGCAAGTAGTCTCCTGCATGAGAACAGGCCTCTCCATATGTAGATTTTATCAACCACAGGCAAGTGAGAAAGAAATCAAAGTTCAATATATAAAATCAAGGACTGCTTAGACTCCATTTAGGACATAGTGTATAAATATGAATCTCCAGTTTCCACTGACATTGTTAAACACACGTCCAGCACGTAGTATCATTTGTGGAGCAGGTTAGCTCTGTGGCACATCATCTCACCCTCCTACTTACACAGTTCAGAGTTAGGAACGTGCTGTGGTGCCATGGGGCTCCATCTTCAGACTGCACACCGGGGATCTCCTTCCCTCAGGGCACAAGGCCACGCAGTTTCAACTGACTGACAATTTGTTTCCTCTGTAGTACCCGAAGCTTCATTTTCTGTCAGGATAAATTTGCCCTTACGAATGGTGTATGCCAGCGGATGGCCTGCCACTGGGACTCAGAGTAATTGTTCAAAAAGCTGCAGTAGGTGTAAGGCCATAGTCACTTCTGATGCCACAGCATGGACGTAAGCACAGAGACAGGCCAAGCACATCTCCAGAGATCTGCTCAGCATACAGGTTAGGTGTTCAGCCAGCACTCTCAGATATATGGTTGACTTGTACTAACCTCTGCAGCAAAACCCAAGGAAGAAATCTGTGGCTTTTCACTTTGGTTACCTCTTATGCTGATATTATGAATCTGTGGCTTTTCACTTTGGTTACCTCTTTCCTTATGCTGATATTACAGGTTTTGAGGTTGTGCAATAAACTAGATCACTGAAAGAATGATGATAAAAGGAATAATTTGGAAAAAAAAAAACCCAAATCTGGATCATCTGTTGATGCCATTTCAGTGTGTCCCACAGGTAGCTTCATGGAAAGAAGAGAGAGGTACACTGCAGGACAGGACTGGAAACATGGTTGGGCTTTAAGTAGGCAGAGGGAAGGCAGGCAGTACTTGTTACAGCCAATGCATCAGGCAACTATTGCCTCAGCACAGAGAACTCTATGTAAAATTAGCTTACTCTTGCTAATTAACACAACAGAGAAAATCATGAGCCTAGTTCTGTGACAGAGCAGAAATGAGGGAATCCTCATTTCTAGCAGTAGCTAGAAACTCTCAATCTATCCAACACACAGTGTGGAGGGTCTCCACAGGATTTTGAAGTGCCAGTACCTAGAATCGTAGAATCGTCTAGGTCGGAAGGGACCTTTAAGAAAGGTCCTTTTGATAATGATACTCTATAGGGTCAGTAAAGACAGAAAAGCCTTCTCCATTTCAGTCATTTGTTAGCTTTGACACTGCTAGCGAGTAAGGACATAGTCCTTCAGATGTCAAACAAATGACTCCTGCTGACTTCACATCAGTGGCTCTCAGGAGAACCTTCACCTGAAATATATATTTAGCATAGAAATAGAAAATGAAGTACTCAAGTTGCTCTAGCAGATTATGGTTCTCAGGAGAACCTTCACCTGAAATATATACTTAGCATAGAAATAGAAAATGAAGTATTATGAAGAGATTTACAAATAAAACACATTCCAAGTGCTTGAGGTCCATTTTGGCAGCTGTTAAAATCTTTTTTTCTTATTGAAAACTGTTATTTGCTACAGTATATATAAAGACTGGATTTTGCTCTACTGGCAGTATTTCAATATATAAAAGCACCACAGAGCTCTGTAACTAATTAAACTTCATAGAAAATGCTAACATGTATTTTTTAAGGAGAAGGTTAGCGTGGTAGCAACTGCACATCACTTACCTAGAATGAGCTAAACAACTCCATTTGTAGCTGCCATTTGTCCTCATTGGTTGTTAACAGCCTTCTTCAAACTAGCCCTTGACAAAAATTAAAAGATTCTAATGCAGTACAATTGGGCTGTACGCTTAACACTCAAATAAATAAAACATGTCCCTAAGTATAATAATCTTCTTCAACTACAGGCAGAGCAGTTCCAAAAAACTTCCGGATTTTATTTTATCTTAAACTTTCTTACAATGTTGTAAAAATAAATTCATGTAAGTGAATAAGGATAACCCAAGAACCACATTCGTATATAAAATTGTCTTTAAGAGGCCAGTAATACAATGTGTTCTCATTAGTGTTGCACTGAGAGCACACCTCACCAAATGCCCATTCAAAGACCAGCAAACTGGTATCAGTCAAATCAGCAGACCTCCTTCCCTTACTACTTATGCTTATAACCAAGGAACACGGAATTTAACTTGCTGTTCCATTGAAGGGTTACAAATACAGACTGAAAAAGTAAATTAACCCTCTGTGGAGAGGGCAATTCTGAAAATAAAACGGTGCTTTAGAAAACTATTTTCTGAGATCAAGCTTGAAGAATAATAGTGCTAAATATTCTACTTAAGTTTGAAAACTCAAAGCACCCTTAGTTAAAACATTATACTCCTGTGACAGCTTACACTAATGGGTATGGCAGCTTGGCAGAGTATTGTTTATGAATATAATACATACATAGTGCTGGGTTTAATATTTTATTTGAATGACGTTTAATGTTATGCAAAATAAATCATTATGTTACATCCACTGTGACATCAACTAATATGTGAACTAGTTTGCATAGGTTAGTACTTTGGGCAGCATGATGTTGCTCTAGTCCACCAAGGCTTAAATATTCACAGTGTAGAGGAAGAAACAGGAATTAAAGCATTTCTACTAAAATATATTTTAATAGCTGGTGTTAACTTCCTGCATAACAAAAGCCAAATTAAGATGATACATCATATGATCCAAGAGTAAGTTCATCTGTCCTTTGAAAAACAATTGTTACCTTCATAACTGTATACTCCCAAATTACAGTACAGTTTTGCAAAATAACTAAAACTTTACACACTTTAAAGCAAACATAAGCCAAACTGCACAGCGGTTCATTTTTGCTTTTTATATCACACTGCAAAAACCAACAGCTGAGAGAGTTTCCACATCATGCTAATCAGTGTCAATACAGTCATTGCTGTCCTCCAATGGCCTAGCAGTTTCTAATAGTAATATTAAATACAACATGATTGAAATGCTACAGTATAGCTTATTTTCTCCCCTAAAATAATAATAATAATTAAACAAATGTCAACAACAACTGGATTACAACTTAAGTACAATATGCAAATTCTATTCATCAGACACAAGAAGCATATGAAATTCCTTTGAATATACTGTTGTAGTGCAGGCAGTTTAGGAAATATAGCTTTCAGGTTTTCCTTCAAAAGGAGAGATGGGGTTCCTATGGCATAAAGCTGGAGAAAATCACTAAAGCATTGCTGAATGGTTTATTCTTCTACAGCTCACCATTACTTTGCATTTGCCAGCACATCAGTTTGGAGATCTTCTTTCAACAGCGTCTTTTGTCTGTTTCAGTATATTATTTAAACATTTACTAACTAAAGCATATCCTGTAATTTAAATGGAGTATTAATCAACATAATTAAAATCTAACATTTTATACCCTGTACCACTTTCTGCCAAAGAGCTCGGTATTTGTCATTTCTTTTTCATTGTACAAGATGACATGCAGTCACCCTACAATAAAAACTAGAATTATTACCTTTTCCAAGTATTGGAGACCTTCCATACCCCCAAGGAACACTCAGTAGGGACACATTTGTCAAAAATATCATCCATGGGAGGTGATTCCCTGTCAAATCCCAATCTGCTGAAGTGGTTTATGGTATGTCAAATGTAATCAAGAAAACCCTGTTTCATCAAGATTAAATGCTAATGTTCCATAATGAAAAATTACAACTGCAGTATCTGTAAGTAGCTTTGTTTAGAAAATGAAGACTAGCCAGGCAAGAAAGAGTAATGAAAAGCAAGGCACCCATTTGTTCTTGTACATATGTATGAATATGCTCTATGTTGTTTCTCACGTTTGTACTCATGTTAGCAAGAATTATAGCACACTGTATCTTCTTTATTTCTAGAATGCTTAAAATGGGAATGTGTGAACTTCCAACCTGAACTTTGGAACATCTTGGGAAATTTTGCTCCCTAAAAGTCTTTTCCTTTCCCCAGAAAAACGTTGTCTACAGGAAGGAAGTACAGTGAGGGGAACATGCTGTGTTAAAAAGGAATATATACTTTAAAGGTGACAAGACAGCATATAACATCTGTTCACCCCTATATCCCACTGCATGTAACAGGCTCCAACATGTGTCTTGTAAAACCTGTGCTGACACAATTTAGTGCTAGCTGACTTACCCCACCTTACAGATTTTAGATCTTAAAAAACATTTTTATAAGTGCACTCTGATAATCTCGGGCCTCTGATAGCACTGTTTAGAACAAAGCTGCATAACGTCACTAAAGTTTGTTTTATATCAAAAAGCAGAACCATTCCATATGAACACAAATTATTAAGCATATACAACATAAAAACCTGACTACATGAATGTGTAACTTAAAACAGACCTTAATTCTGCCGACATAGCATTTTCAACAGAAATACAATTCAAATACTGTTTTGTTTTCTTGATCATTTTTATTTTGCACATTGCTTTAGCTGCTTTGCCAAGCTAATGAATATCAAAATTCATAAAGGAAATTTTAGTTCCATTCTCTAGCAAAACATAGCCCTCTAATGTCATCAAATGCTCATTTTCTGATTTACTTTTCACTATACATACAGTGTTCAACACTGCAAACTGTCTCCTCACATAGAAAGAATGCTAGTGTATTTATAGGTGGAGACTTTCTTTTTTATAAGTCATTAAAAATTGCAATTAGCAACGATAGCCAATTCTGCCTCAGGAATCATCAGAAAAATTTGTCAGCCATCTCCTTTTTTGTTGATGGCTGGTGATGAAAACCAACAGAGAAGCAGACTGCTTGTTTCAGAGCTTCTAGCTCAGCTTACCACAACGGCCTTTTGAAAAAGCCATTTGACTTGCAAAGTTTGCTAATTTAACGTGCAAGTCACCAGTAATGCATAAGGGTCTGTTGCAGCAGCAGCTCTATATGCAAAACTTTCAAGAGTTTTAAATCAGGCAGCTGACAAGAAAGCACAGGCAATTCCACAGTCGTGGACATTTTTTAATTACTTTTTTTGAATGCACACATTCCATCCTGTTCGGCAGCTGGGATCAGCCCCATGTTAGCAACACCTAAAAAAAATCACCTAAGCTATCTGATTCCTAATGGTATGCAAAAATAGACCTAGCAGGTATTTGCATTGACAACTTTCAGTTGACATAACAAATCCATACTGCTTTCCTTCTTTATTCTTTAAATAGATATTGCAGGCTTGCTTACTTTGTGAAATGAGAAATACAAAATTGTCTGTAAACTCTCTATTTAATTCTACTTTAAAAATTTCAGAAATGAAGAAAGCCAGCGCAGGCTCAAATTCTGAGAGCTACTCCAAAATTAACCTCTCTAGCACGTGGCTGAAATTACATTATCAGCAAACCAATTCTCATTTTCTTCCTTACACATGTATGCGTCCACATGAGTAAGTTCCCACTTGAATTTTTAACTCTTTTTCCTTCCTCCTGGAGTTTCTTCCTGGGAGGGAATGTGGTGCTCTCCTGCCACCCAAAGTAAAAGCAACTTCCCTGGGACCCCATCCTGCTGACACAGTCCCTCTTGCAGGTCCATCGTGTCACCAGGCATCTGATCCTCTCCTCCGCCTCGCAGGCTGAGACCTGCATCCTTCAGTTCTGACCCTAACTTAGGGGACAGCAAATAACATGTGTGAAGGTTTGCCAGCCAAACATTTTCACTGTGTTCTACGGATGGCTAAACTGAAGCACGATGGCATAGAGTGTGTCGGGCTACTGTTTGGTTAGCTTTCCCTTCGGCGTCAGTAAAAGAAAGCGTAATATTTCTCCATCGTTAATCATTTGGCAAGCTTACAACCCACCGCCGGATCAACCAAGATTTTGGGAGGAAACTAAAGCAACAGGCCATTGAGCTGAAATGCACTACCATAACCAGAGCTCTCCTCTGCTCCTCGATGGAGGTGTCTTTGCAGCGGGGGGAGGTACATCAGCTCATCAGCAAAGCAGCCATGAAGCGCGTTACCTGTGGTAAGGAGGAGGGACGTGAGGGTAGGCCTCGTGTGACTGCACAGCACTGGGGCCTCACGCGGGGTATTTATTTACAGCAGCACAGCAGAAGGTAAAGGAACTAATATGAAGTATTGGTTGTACACTGCCCTAATGGAAGCTTCTATTTAAATGCTAACTATTATTAGAAGGAAACAGAAGAGTTTCTGTTGACTAGATAGTCTTTGCAAGGAATTTTCTGTGGAAAAGATACCGAAGAACTAGGAATCCAGGCATGGATCTAACTGATGGACCGGGCTGCAAGCAAAGCTGATAGAAGAGGTCACTGTTGGAAATCAGAGAAAATGAGCAATCCAGGAATAAACAATGCGGGCTTCCAAGAGTCAGGAAATTTTTGCTGTCAAAATAGACCTATTTGCTGTAAGGCTGCTGGAGAGTTGGGGGGTGTTATTTTTTTTTGGTGTTTTTTTTTTTTACTAGCATATTACTTGTCATGATTTCAAATGATTGAATTATCTGCTCAACGTTTTTGTTTTTATTAGGATGCTAACTGCTAAAACATTAAACATCTCCCTAATAATTTGAAGATGTGTTCAAACACAGTGTGTTAACCTCCTGTAACTTCAGAGTGCCATAAGAAGTGAATCAATTTTATGGTTGTTATTATAAAGAGAAATAATGTCTTTGAGGTGTAGGGAAAAGTTATTTTCCCTTTATAGCTAATTGATTGAAATCTTTATAGGATTGGCAGCACCGACCTTCCATATATGTTTTTTATTTTGAGGGAGCACTATTATAAACAATGCCATTTCAAAGCTCTGAGCTTCTTGTTGATTCTTTACTTTAAAGGACTCTAAATTGGATTCTGAGTGAGAATGCAGACTGTTATAGCAGTGATAAAGTAATGAACATGTACTCTGAAAAGATTCCTCTGACTTTTTCTAAAAGGTTAGATTTTGAGTAAATCATAAAGCTCAAAGGACTTAGAGACAAAAATTAGTTAACAAACTCAATATAATTTGCTGGAAGCATTCCTGTTTTCCCAGTTCTCTGAACAGTACCATACATCCAGCCATCATCAATTGGTTGCACATTGATGATATAATCACCATCCCTGAAGGAAACTTCATCTTCATCTTGAGCACTGTAGTCATACATAGCTCTGTATGTTCTCTGTTGAAGGAAAGAAAACAAAGCTGTAAAGTCTCAAGCCTAAACAGAGATAGATTCCTTTTCTTTTTTGCACAAAGAAAATGAAAAGAGCAGGAATTAGGAAACAGGGAGCAAGTCAGAGAGAGAAAACACAAGCTACCTACTGAAAAGAAACAGTACACCCTCCACCCTGTCAAATATACAATGACACAACCCCTTTTTCTGAGTACCAAAATAATTATTTTTGTGAACCTACATTGCCCAAAGTTCTCATACAAACAGATTTCAAGTCATTCACTGCCTCTTGAAATATTCCAACTGTTGTTTCGTATCTTCACTAGTAACAGTTCATTACATCCAGCCATGACTAGCTGTGCTTCTGCTCCTTATTTGCATGATTCCCAAATAGCTTTTCCTGTGTCTTCACACAGAAAAGAAATACAGTCTTTGTCCAGGTCATTAACTTTCACATCTCACTGAATGTCCTTCATTTCATTAGGAATTTAGCCCAAATTAGGAGTATATCATTATCTAATGAAAAAAAAGACAAGATTTCCAAAAGTCTGCAAAAATAATTTTAATGAATACTCATTTTTGCATATTCAGATAAAAGATTGCTTTAAACAGAACACAATGTCCTGTAATTAGCTAAGCCAAATTTCTCTACACCTCTGTCCACTGTAGGCCAAGATTTCCATTTTCTTTCTAAAGAGAGTATTTATTCCCACTCATAACAAATAAAGTGCTATCATTTACTGGAATTCAAAGTGGATTTTCAAACTCAGAGGGAACAGTCTCCCCTTGTATTTTAACAGCAGAACAAAACCACCTCATTCAATAATTCCCAGCAGTACTTTGTTTTCCTTATCCTGTCTCAACAGAAGTCAAGAGCAGTTCAAGCATCAATGATAATATCCAATTTCCCTACCTGTAACTTTTGATACATCACCATATCTAGCTGAATTTTTCTGGTACAATGGTTTACAAAGAAAAAAGGAAAAACCAGTCAACGTTTGAGTTAATGCCTAGTACTATTGTCTGAACCTGTTCAGATACAGCAAACTTTGTTCTGCTTCCCAGCTGAGGAAAAAAACTCTAAGTTTTAGTCCATTTTATATGGGTTTTTTTGAGGGTTTTTTAATGAAACTATTTTCAGAAAAGATGGAGATTCCTCCACACACAGTGAGTAGGCCATGTGTCACATTGGAAATATGGGGTCATCTAATCCAAACACTATATGGAAATGCATTATTACTGCACCCATGCTAGAAATTCACTTTTTGTCTTGATTCTGCCTTTCTCATTGGTAGTGAAGATTAAACACTCCAGAGAGATCAACTCCTGGTTAAACACTGGAGACCACTACCTTTCCTGACAAGTCTACTCTGTACCGTATTTGAATGTTGCTCTGTATAACTGTTCTCTGCCACGCTTTCTAATGTTGCTGCCCTCCAGGCTCTGACCAAGAGTGATTAGCAAACAGAGGTATGTGGTTTCTTGGTGGTTCCTTAATGTCTTCCAAGTGTTTATGGAAGTGATGAAAAAAAAACCATCGTGGTTTATGCACTACACCAAAGCAACTAATCGGGAGGATTCTATCATCACCAAAAAATTCCTTAAAGATTCACAAACTAGAAAACTAACCCTTGGAAGTTCTTAAGGAATGGTCTCTGCCTTTGAGACTCTTTCTTCCATCTATTTCAATTGATCTCTACACTGAGCCTTGAAAATAACTCCAAAAAAACAGTGAAAAAGCTGCTATTACTGCTTAGCAGCAGTTAGTCCTTTAAACAATTTATTTTTAAAAAATGTCCATTTAAGAAAAATGGTAGCAAGTCCAAGTGTCATAATGCAGAGAATGGATTTTCCTCTGAGCCGTGCTTATATGTCTCCCTTAAATGGGCAAAGACTAGGGGAAGAGATTAAATGTTCTATTAAACTAACATATAATTGCGAAAAAAGAGAAGTTTTTGCTCACCCAGAAGGATGCTCACTCATCCTTAGAACACCATGGTACAGGACACACTACTGCTGTCTCCTTTAAGGCAACTTGACTACATCACTGTGGTGGCACAGTTGTGGAGACAAGCTGGTAATTTCAAACTTTAAAAAAAATTTATTAGGGCCCTAAATGCTGCTGAGAAACCTAAATTTATGGCCTTAACACCTAATTAGGTGCTAAATGGCTGTCAGGAGAAATCTCCATAATAATCCTGTTAGCATTTAATGCCTAATTATCACTTCAGAGTGTAGTCTGGGCTATATAATTGAGAATTACAATGCTTAAAGGACTGAAAGCAGGGATTTTTAAAATGCATTTTAGTGAATTATTCCTCTGTCAGTCGTGAGTTTGGCAGGTACTGAGTGTACAAGGGGCTATAAGAAAAGGTTGGGGTTTTCTAAAACAGTCAAATACTCACCCATCTCCCACCTCCTCAAAGGTCTAACTAACTTGCAGGTACCTTACTCAGACAGAATGGTAAGTCTTGTGGGTATGAAGAATTAAAGCCCAGCTGTCATATTCCCAGCTCCCCAGCCAGGTGTGAGCTGACAGATGCACATTTCCACTTCACCCACCAGTTCATACTTATTCTATGGATCGCTCCTTGCAAGGAGTGGTACCTGTTGCAGTGTCCTTCCCATACAACAGCTAGCCAGGAAAGCCAACTTGCAACCTAGATTTTGTTTTCCTGCCACTTCTAGTTACCTAAAGGCCTGAGAACAGCCTCTGTTATTTTCCAAAGAGGCACACAGCCTTCAGGGGTCTGTTATGAAACATTCTGTACTCAGAATACCCATTATGCAGAACTGCTCATAGGAAGTGAGTAGAAGTTAAGAATCAGAAAACAATGCAATTTATAAGGAGAGAAAAAAAAAAATCTACCCAAAGTCTGTATTAGAATCATGCCTGATACAAACCACACCCAGCTCAAAATTAAATAAACCAAAATTTAGAAATTAAAATATTTCTATTTCCCAATATAAGACATTGGTGGATGTGATAATAAAATGAACCTATGTCTTTTGGGGACCCTAATTTGATAACAGTGCAACAAACCAGCTGAAAGGAGTAGGTTTTACTACAGCAGCTAACTCTCCAGTCACCCCCACCCTGATATAACCCATGGGATCTGACTCTCTCACCCTCGAGATGTCCTGGCCAAACTCAGGTGCTGATGGGTGACTTCACCTTTATTGCTTTTCGTTAAGTCTGAAAACCTGCTTGTGCTTTGAGATCCGTATTCAGGCAAGGATTTCTTACTGCCAGTCTCCTCCCCCTCTTTCTTTCTTCTCCCCTCTGCCTCTGAAAGCAGCTGAAAGCAACGAATCTAACATTGCGTAAATTTGTCAGATCTCCTAGGGCACGTCCGTACTGCGTTTTAAAAGCACTCGGAGACTGCCATCAACCTCCAGCCTGTGCAAAGTCACTACATTTAAACACATCCCCAACCAGGTATCACCCCAGTAGCTGAGTGTAACATGCCCAGCACACCTGGGTAGAGCTGCACAGCCCAGAGAAAAGAGAGTCTTTTGATGAGGATGTGGAAAGACAAGGGAGCGTGCCAGGTTCCTAGCTGTGTCCAAGATGCTTCTTTTGGAGCCGAATCATCACCCTGGGGGTAATAAGACCACACTCTACCTTCCTCACCAGACTGGCAAGTTAGCAGTCAGCACCAGACCAGCAGTCCTTGTTTTTCTCCCTCTGGAACTGTCTGGGGTTTATTGTCTTCAAGGAAACCCACACAGTTTTCAACCAACCAGATCTTTCCCAACCAGGAAGTTTGCTGTTTCCTGTTTTTTCCCCCCATGATAAACAGCTATTATCACTTAAAAGAATGTCAAATGACAACAGTTTCACAAAAGGGATAAGAAATCCTGTTGAAAGGAGGCACTGAGTCAATTCTTCACTTTTAAAATTCTTTAACATCACTCTCTTCCATTTCCTATTACCTTTGCAATTCCCAATTCTGGAAGGAGAGGAAAATGATGATTCTCAAGATGACTGAAATTATATTGCTTCAACAGGCAGCCCACCAGGTAGATCACTGGGAGGTAGAGATATTGTGGAAATGGTAGCCAGCTACCTGCCCACATAGCTGAGAAGGCTGCTACATGCATTTTGAGATTTGCAGGCATCTCTAATCTCCACCTCCTGGACTTGAAGACTGTTTGCTTTGCTCCCCAGTGACTAGCAAATCTGCTGGCAAAGCCCAGACTTCCAGGTCTCCCAATTTTTGGAGTCTGTCCCTTTGGGAAAGCAGCCAGCTCTCCAAATGCCTTGCAATATCCTTGGAAATTACTGGTAGATTCCAGTATGGGCTGCCTCACAGCTGTCATGCAGGTCTCCAGAGAGTTTCTCAGGTTGTTGGCTCACCCAAAGATAAAGGTATCTGGATCCCAGACTTCCCAGCAAGTTAGCCCTCTCAGCCCCCAAGCAGCTGAGAAACCAGCAAGCCTGAAAGTACCCAAACCTCACAGAATGTCATGATCTTTAGAGTATAAAATGCCATGGAGTTTCAGTCTTAAAGAAAAACACAAATTTCAGCTAATCTTGAAAGCAGTTTTTTTCCAGTTCAGCAAGATCTAAGTTTGGTTCATAATAAAATACTTCCTCATCTCTAAAAAAGGTGACAGAGATACTAAATATACATCTGTTCAAAATAGATTAAAATTCAAAATTACAAGTCAATATTTTTAAGTTAAAAGGTGACTGGATCTGAACTACAAAATCTCTAGGCAGTGATATATGAGAAAAAAAAAGATAACCATAAAATCAAACTTTATTAGAGTTCAAAAAGATAAAAGAAGCTCAATTTCCTAAAAATCCAAGCTGAATAGACATTTGGCTCTCCTTCCATGACCAGTTACTTCTAAAATGAAATATTCACTCCAGCTTTACATTGTCATTCACCACAATTAAGAACTTCATGACTGGGGTCACTTCCTCTCAGTTGCCCAGCAGTATAACTCAATTTGGATCAGGCACGAGTGGGTGCATGACTGTTCTGGTGAATTAGAAAGGGCACACCAATACAGAGCCTGAGCCAGCTTTATACAAGCAGAGATGAGTAATACAGATAGGGAAAAAGCCTGCTAGTACAAAATCAACACGTCAAAAAATCTGAAACAAATTTAAACCAACAGGGTGATCTTAAGAAATCAGTGGTTTTCAGTTTTCATCCAACACTACGAGCCTGAATTCATCACAGAGCA
The DNA here is from genome assembly GCF_001431845.1 of Calidris pugnax. Classification (NCBI taxonomy): domain Eukaryota; kingdom Metazoa; phylum Chordata; class Aves; order Charadriiformes; family Scolopacidae; genus Calidris; species Calidris pugnax. Next base: position 2,707,067 of record NW_015090775.1, on the reverse strand, counting down.
TAATATCAAAGCTCAACCTGTAAAATACTGTCCAAGCGTTTACTACTTGTTTTAAGCAGGTAGAAGAGTCAGTTATTTCTCTACCTTCTGGAGATCATAAATGATATTTTTTTTTAATGCTTTCTAACATAAAAGTCCTTGCCATTGCCCTCAGTCACTTAATCTTTTTTATATACAAGGACTGTCACATTTAGGACAGTCAAATAGTCCAACTATAGAACTCAAGAGGACCAATTCACTCATGTTTAAGAGATTTCACAATAGCTGATTATGTTGCTTACCAAAGAAAAGCATTCTTTTAAATCTAGTACTCACCAGACTTGCTGAATGAGGCTGTGAATGCATGGATCTCATGGATGACATACTGGTCTGGTGCATGTATCCATATCCTTGGGACTGACTTTGCTGATATGCCCCAGGGAGAACAGGGGCTGTGTGTTAAAGAAATACAGACACATTAATTAACTTTTAAAAAAAGCTCTTATCTAGCATTGTGTAGAAACTGTAGATTACTTGCATTGTAAATAACCATTCCTCGGTATGAAACAGTTCAGAATTATTTCCATTCATAACATAAGGCTTTTCATAGACTGAATTACACATAAATGTAGCCAAAACTGTAGCAATATATCCACAAACACTATCAAGGTTAGTTGGAAGGAAAAGCTTAACATACCTTAGGACCATAGAAAAGGTGTATGAAAGCTTGAGACACCACAAACTCAATTTTGATACTGCCACAGATGATGCACTAAATATCATGTGCCATAAACTGCCAATTTTTAAGGTAAGATTGATGAAAAACGCTATATATCAATATAGTTTTGAAATGTTTCAGTAGAAATTCTCTGCAATTAATTTTTAACTCGTTGCAAACTCTTGGCCATGAACAAAGAAGGACTGCGATTCACAGGAAGAGACAGAAATGTGAAAAAGTGAGCCCACAGCTGTGTTTCTCAGTTTATTCTGATTCAATCAGCATTCTTAGCCGAACACAGACAGATCAATAGTTACTTAAATATTTCCAAGTCCACTTTTTTCAGTATCTTCCTCTTACCACACAATTGTTCCATCTCTTTCACACATATTCTAGTCACATTATTTTAACAGTTACATTACTTTAATGATCCTGTATGCTAATCATTAATATGTTGACTTCTATTGTACCAAAAGCTGCTGAAAGATTTAATACAACCAACAAGGCCTCCCTACCTCTACTGCTTACTAGAAAGCACTCACAAAATTTCCATATCGGCTCAAACACCTTAATTCAGCAACACATTGAAACAGAATGAGTTAAAAACACAGTTGCTCAAAAATCTGTGAGAAATAAGCACCGCATAAGTGACGACTCACTATTTTCCTAGTAAGCCCAATAAGTATTTTTAAAGCAAAATTAAGAGACTAAAGTGGTTTTCAATATCTAAAGATTAGAAGTTTAGTCACCACATATTTGTGCATGTTTTACACTCTGAGAATAAAGACTTCTGGCTTGTATGGGAGGTCATTAGCCCATCTCCACTGTTATTTACCAGAATTTTACTAGTTTAACTGGAAATTCATTTAGCTGCACTGGAAAGAAAATGCATTTCCATTGATACTTTTTCAAGTGGTCCATTTAGCTGGTATTCTATCTAACTCTGACAAAAGCCAGCTTTCTCTTGCAGGGGATGGAGCCCATGAAGCCCATGAGCCAAAAACCTTCAAATATGGAGTCATTTAGCAGTCCGAAACTTTCTCAGATACATCTCTTGGGCTTGCTGGGAAGTAAGAACCACTTCTGGAGCAGCCATCACACACAGATTCAAAAAGGAGGCAAAGCTAATGTAGGATTCATAGGGTTCACAATGTATGGAAGGACCCAGGGCTTGTAAAATGAAAAAACATGGGAGAAGCAGGAAGCCTCCATTTAAAGAAAAAAAAAAGCATTCATATTTGCAGTAACAATACAAGAAATTGTTTGCTGAACTATTTAAGAAAAAAAAAAAAGTCAACCTTCTGTTTTCAGCAAGGTGTTTTACCAATCCTACTAACAAAATCCAGCTAACAAAATTCCCAAATAACAAAATAATTTATTTCAACAAAAGTTCTTAAAATTTCTTCTTGGCTAGTACATTCAAATGCTCTAAGCATGTAATTACAACTTGGGATGTTACTTTTTGCTGCACTATACTTGAAAAGTAACACTGGATATTCAGCCAGGGTTTTTCTGATTTAGAAAACACGTTTCAAACTATTGTAATGAATAGATTGCTCTGTTAAGTGAGTGAAATTAAAGTGATACACAGTCAGATGCAACACTGGAACACGATGAATAATGGATGTTTTAGAAGCGCCAAGTTCATTCTAATGACATATGAGTACAAAGACATTTTAAAGCAGTTTAATCACCAGAGAATTGCTGCTCGTTAACATGTTCACAGGATTATCATGCATTAAGTGAATAGTCCTAAGTACTTCATCAAATAATTTATGTTTCAGTGTTGATACAAGCTATTGCTACATGTCCAGATGTAGCGCTTCATGAGAATATAGAAAAAAAACATAATTTAATCAAAGGTTTTGCGAACAAGCTGGAATGAATATATTTTGCCTAATTCACCACCAGCATAAACGCAGGTCAGTTCACAGAAGCCAACGGAGTCTCATCTCTTCATAACAGCAGTAAATCTGTTATGTTGGTTGAAAATCGAGGACAGCTTGAACTTTTTAACTGCATAAGAAGTAGTATCTTAGGCTGACATTGGTCACTGATCAGTCAGCTGCTCTGCAGCCACAAAAGGCTGGTAGTTTTTCCCTGGTCCCTGGCAGGAGCAGACACCCTGAAAGTCCCTTTCTTCTTCCCAAGACAAGGGAAGAAGCTGGTAGAAACTTTTTGCTCTTGATTCCTTCTCCTCAAAACAGATCTTTCTCAATTCCTACCAATCATCCCTTGTCAGCATAAGGCAGCAAGCCTACTGATGGTTGGCGTCTTTAGAGCCTCCAAACCGACAGGCTCAGTTTGGGGACAATAACCCATGGCTCCTGCCTCAGTGACAACTGTCAGCAGCAGGTCTGAGACGTGCTTTCTTGGTTTGCAGTCAGCTTCTCACAAGCTGAGAGAAGCCCATCAAACTGTCTCAGCAAACCTGTTTGCTAATTTACCTGCAACAATGGAAAACCTAAGCCCAGGAAAATAAAACATTTCTTCCAAAGCAGGAGAAAATTAGGGAAGTGTTAGAAGCATTCAAAAAAGATTCTACACACAGAATTAGGGAATTTCTAGGATAAGCTTTGCTAATTATCTTCTAGTCCTTTAATTAAGTATCATATATACGAGCACATATCAGTGCTGGAGACACTGGATTGAGTAATTTCACCTTTTTTTTTTAAAAAAAAAAACTCCCCAGTTCAAGAGAGACAGGGAACTGCTGGAGAGAGTCCAGTGTAGGGCAACAGAGATGATGGAGGGATTGGAGCATCTCCCTGATGAGGAGAGGCTGAGAGAGCTGGGGCTCTTTAGTCTGGAAAAGAGAAGGCGGAGGGGAGACCTTATCAATGCCTACAAGTATCTCAAGGGCGGGCTGAGGGAGGCGGGAACCAGACTCTTTTCAGTAGTTGCCAGTGAGAGGACGAGGGGCAACGGGCACAAGTTGGAACATAAAGGGATCCACTTGAATATGAGGAAGAACTTCTTCACAGTGAGGGTGACGGAGCCCTGGGACAGGCTGCCCAGGGAGGGTGTGGAGTCCCCTTCCTTGGAGATTTTCAAGACCTGCCTTGATGCTCCTGAGTAACATGCTCTGACAAGCTCTGGGCAATCCTGCTTCAGCAGGGGAGTTGGACTAGATGATCTCTATGGTCCCTTCCAACTCTAAAAATTCAGTGAAATTCAGCGTAGCTCTAGAGCACACTTCTGGGGTACCAGGGTACACCCCACGTGTTGTTCATGTGGATGAGTCACTGCCCGGACTGCACAAACCCCTTGACCACTTCCCAATCCAAGTTACAAGAACACAGCTAAGGAAATACAGCCCCAGGGTGAACTCTTATTGCTGTGCTGAAGCTGTTGAAAAATAACAACCGATCCCTCTTTTAAGCCTTCTCCAGAAAGTGTCACAGAGGTTACAAACTCTGACTCAGCATTTTATTTTTCATTTTTTATCACTTTCCCAAGATGTTGGCTGCTGCTCCCCATTGTTAAAATATTTAAAGGGATTTGGGTTGGAAAAGACTTCTAGGAGTAATAGAGTCTGCCCTCCATTTTAAACCAGGGCCAAATTTGTAGTTAGGCTGTTTTTTTCAGGCCTTGTCCTGTCAGTTTTGAGTTCGGGATGGAGTTTTCACTACATCTCTTTGGGTAACCACAAACCCTATCACTCCTCCTTTTTATTTCTTTTACATTGCATATTCCTACAAGCTTTTGAGATGAGCTCAGTCCAGCATTGTGTTATCCATACAATCACCTTGAGAAACAGTTTTAAGGAGAGATTTGAAGAAGGTTAACACATGAATTCTGCAGAAGTTCACATCCTGCCCAAGCAGGACAAATGGAACATAATTGTTGTCAACCAAGAATTTAATGAACGTTTTAAAGAAGGCTTGTATCACAGGCTGACCAGAAACCAGAATCTTGATACTTTGGCAGCAAGTAAGGCAGAATAGATATGATGAGGCTAGGATGTGAAAGACATAAAAAGAGAAGTAACTTGACTGCTATGACAGATGAGCTTTTAGAAAGCTTTTAAAGATGACATGCAAAACATCATTCTTTGCTAAAGTTAAAGAGTGTTGGAAAAACTCAGCAGGAGTCACGAGGTGATATGTCTCAAAGAGGCAGTCCATCCCTGATTCCCACTGCATATCTGGGGCTGATGCTCTATGAGCTGGCTGAGGCAATCTAACGCTCCTACCACCCTTCCTTTCCTCTCAGCTAGGTTGTTTTTCTGCTGGTTTGGTGGGATAAGTCAGCTCAGCAAGGGATCAGACCAGTGACAGATGCGGTGCAAGGAAGGAGGCAGGACCAGGTACCCAAGGCCACAGGCAGCAGAAAGCAGCAAACCATGAGATCAGCTCAGCTCTCCCAAGGTATAACCCACACCCCCACCCACCTCACTTCTGTGCAAGCTCCCTCTGAGTTCAAACCACAAAAGAGCTGGGCCTATCACAGATGCTTCCCTCCAGATGTCCCATCCTCCAGCTCCAAACAACACATCCCACGTAATGCAGAAGGTTCCTGTGCACCAGCATGGGGCATGCACTGCTCAACTACTTGCCTGGTAGGTCTCCTTTTAACTTCATAAGAAGTAGTATCTTAAGCTTGCATTGGCCACTGATCAGTCAGCTGCTCTGCAGCCACAAAAGGCTGGTAGTTTTTCCCTGGTCCCTGGCAGGAGCAGACACCCTGAAAGTCCCTTTCTTCTTCCCAAGACAAGGGAAGAAGCTGGTAGAAACTTTTTGCTCTTGATTCCTTCTCCTCAAAACAGATCTTTCTCAATTCCTACCAATCATCCCTTGTCAGCATAAGGCAGCAAGCCTACTGATGGTTGGCGTCTTTAGAGCCTCCAAACCGACAGGCTCAGTTTGGGGACAATAACCCTGCCTCGGTGACAACTGTCAGCAACAGGTCTGAGACGCGCTTTCTTGGTTTGCAGTCAGCTTCTCACAAGCTGAGAGAAGCCCATCAAACCGTCTCAGGGAACCTGTTTGCTAATTTACCTGCAACAATGGAAAACCTAAGCCCAGGAAAATAAAACATTTCTTCCAAAGCAGGAGAAAATTAGGGAAGTGTTAGAAGCATTCAAAAAAGATTCTACACACAGAATTAGGGAATTTCTAGGATAAGCTTTGCTAATTATCTTCTAGTCCTTTAATTAAGTATCATATATACGAGCACATATCAGTGCTGGAGACACTGGATTGAGTAATTTCACCTTTTTTTTTTAAAAAAAAAAATTTAAAAGCGTATTAAAATAATACCCTATTGGGGCTGCAAAAAACAATCAATAGTTTTTAACAATTCTTTACAAAAAATATGTAAGAAATCTCCAGATAGTTGTCCATTTGGAAGACAAGCTGGGAATCACATAAATAAGCAGATTAGTGAAGAGGTAACAGAGCTGAGCTGTAGTTTTGGTGATATACAGATAATTCAAGGTGAGATTAAATGATGCAGAGAAAGAGTTTGACTTTTCTTCATCATCGTCATCCATAGTTAACTGCAATCTTTTGGCTCAGACCAAAGTATGAAGTTCTATAACATCATTGACTGCAGCAGCAGCAAAAGCAATGGTTTTAGTTAACCTAAGGGAACAATAAAACACAGTGGTGGAACATGAAATTCATTTAGCTGAAACCAGATTTATTGGTGAGGGAGCTGAGGCCTGACCATTGCTCCCAGAAGTACAGATGGATGTTTTTTCTTGTTGCATTAAAACTTTACCAGATGCATTCTGATGTATCAAAACTTACTTTTTTTTCTTGTCCCACTTACCAAACAAGCCAGATGTTAATTTTAAATTACCTACTTGAAGAAATTTATCATATATCTCTTACTATATCTTTAAAGGCTTCCCCAGAGGAAAGAGAGAGAAAACTGAATGAACATGATAAAAAGCAAACAGAGAGGAAGCCTCCAAGAGAAAGAAGCAGCTGAAAGAATGATAGTGAGTATCAGCTTGCTGCAGCAGACAGTGGTGTCTGCACAGTGTGTACCAACCAGGACATGCTTTGAGAAGGACTGGGAAAGAAAAAGGTCAGACTGTGGAAACAGGAAAGTAATAATTAAGAGAGCATTGCATAACTACAAGGTTAAAAAAAGTTTATGCTGAAAAGTCATTTAAAGGGTAAGTTTCAAGACATATTTTATCAAAACCATACTTAGACTCTCTTCCATTCTTTTGTACAGCAGAACCTCGACAATCCCTGGTAAAACAATGTACCCTCAACTGCTAAATACTGTACTTTTGCCATTTACTGCAATACATGCCACTTACTGGACCAGATGTAAAATAACAATCACTTCATTCACTCTTACAGACATCATGCAGTTTTAAGCATTTATTTCACTGCATATCTTGATGCTATCTCAACTCACGGTCTCACTGCTAAGACTTCAGAGAACTCACAAAGAATATTGCAACACTTTGCAATAACACATGAGAAAGCAGGAAGTAAAAAGAAAGATGATGATGATTATGTGCTTAATTCTAGTGTCTGCAAGACACTAGAGATCAAGCTGGAGATTTTCTGAGGAGCACAGAAATTGCAATAGAGCCAGAAAACAGCATCACCACATGTCTTTGTGTTACTGACATTATGACTAGCTCCCCTGAAATCGATGAAGTTGCTTATAGGAGTCATGTTGTTCCACACATATTGAAGTCCTTCCCCCATTTTGCATTGCTGCTGCCTTATTTTCCACAGGCTGCAACTTCTACGGTGGGCCTCATGGCCTTACTTTAGAAGGCCTCTCCCGCAGCTTTCAGTTCCTTCTTTCTGCTGCCCTTTCCTTAGAAATTACTCAGCAATGTCCCATGCAGCAGAAAACATTGTCAAAATCGTGATGCAATCACATGTGAGAAGTGACCTGGATGAGGGGACAGAGTGTATCCTTAGCAGGTTTGCTGATGATACCAAACTGGTGGCTGACACCCCGGAGGGCCGTGCTGCCATCCAGTGAGACCTGGACAGGCTGGAGGGCTGGGCAAGGAAGAACCTCATGAGGTTCAACAGGGAAAAGTGTAGGGTCCTGCACCTGGGGAAGAAGAATGTCAGGCAGCAATACAGGTTAGGTGTGGATCTGCTGGAGACAAGTTCTGAAGAGAAAGATCTGGGGGTCCTGGTAGACAGCAAAATGACAATGAGCAAGCAGTGTGCTCTTGTGGCCAGGAGGGCCAACGGAATCCTGGGCTGTGTAGGGAAGAGCGTGGCCAGCAGGTCAAGGGAAGTCATTCTCCCCCTCTGCTCTGCACTGGTGAGGCCACAACTGGAATCCTGCGTCCAGTTCTGGGCTCCCCAGTTCAATAGGGACAGGGAACTACTGGAAAGAGTCCAGCAAAGGGCAAGGAAGATGATTCAAGGATTGGAGCATCTCCCTTATGAAGAAAGGCTGAGAGAGCTGGGACTCTTTAGTCTGGAGATGAGAAAGCTGAGGGGAGACCTTATCAATGCTGACAAGGATCTAAAGGGAGGGTTGAAGGAGAAGGGAGCCAGACTCTTTTCAGTGGTTCCCACTGAGAGGACAAGGGGCAACGGGCACAAGTTGGAACATAAGAGGTTCCACTCAAATATGAGAAAAAACTTCTTCACGGTGAGGGTGACAGAGCCCTGGAACAGGCTGCCCAGGGAGGGTGTGGAGTCCCCTTCCTTGGAGATTTTCAAGACCTGCCTGGATGCTCCTGAGTAACATGCTCTGACAAGCTCTGGGCAATCCTGCTTCAGCAGGGGAGTTGGACTAGATGATCTCTATGGTCCCTTCCAACTCTAAAAATTCAGTGAAATTCAGCGTAGCTCTAGAGCACACTTCTGGGGTACCAGGGTACACCCCACGTGTTGTTCATGTGGATGAGTCACTGCCCGGACTGCACAAACCCCTTGACCACTTCCCAATCCAAGTTACAAGAACACATAGCTAAGGAAATACAGCCCCAGGGTGAACTCTTATTGCTGTGCTGAAGCTGGTGAAAAATAACAACCGATCCCTCTTTTAAGCCTTCTCCAGAAAGTGTCACAGAGGTTACAAACTCTGACTCAGCATTTTATTTTTCATTTTCTATCACTTTCCCCAGATGTCGGCTGCTGCTCCCCATTGTTAAAATATTTAAAGGGATTTGGGTTGGAAAAGACTTCTAGGAGTAATATAGTCTGCCCTCCATTTTAAATCAGGGCCAAATTTGTAGTTGGGCTGGTTTCTTCAGGCCTTGTCCTGTCAGTTTTGAGTTCGGGATGGAGTTTTGGGTTGGAAAAGACTTCTAGGAGTAATAGAGTCTGCCCTCCATTTTAAACCAGGGCCAAATTTGTAGTTAGGCTGTTTTTTTCAGGCCTTGTCCTGTCAGTTTTGAGTTCGGGATGGAGTTTTCACTACATCTCTTTGGGTAACCACAAGCCCTATCACTCCTCCTTTTTATTTCTTATGCATTGTATATTCCTGTACAAGCTTTTGAGATGAGCTCAGTCCAGCATTGTGTTATCCATACAATCACCTTGAGAAACAGTTTTAAGGAGAGATTTGAAGAAGGCTAACACGTGAATTCTGCAGAAGTTCACATCCTGCCCAAGCAGGACAAATGGAACATAACTGTTGTCAACGAAGAATTTAATGAACGTTTTAAAGAAGGCTTGTATCACAGGCTGATCAGAAACAAGAATCTTGATACTTTGGCAGCAAGTAAGGCAGGATAGATATGATGAGGCTAGGATGTGAAAGACATAAAAAGAGAAGTAACTTGACTGCTATGACAGATGAGCTTTTAGAAAGCTTTTAAAGATGACATGCAAAACATCATTCTCTGCTAAAGTTAAAGAGTGTTGGAAAAACTCAGCAGGAGTCACGAGGTGATATGTCTCAAAGAGGCAGTCCATCCCTGATTCCCACTGCATATCTGGGGCTGATGCTCTATGAGCTGGCTGAGGCAATCTAACATCACCACATGTCTTTGTGTTACTGACATTATGACTAGCTCCCCTGAAATCGATGAAGTTGCTTATAGGAGTCATGTTGTTCCACACATATTGAAGTCCTTCCCCCATTTTGCATTGCTGCTGCCTTATTTTCCACAGGCTGCAACTTCTACGGTGGGCCTCATGGCCTTACTTTAGAAGGCCTCTCCCGCAGCTTTCAGTTCCTTCTTTCTGCTGCCCTTTCCTTAGAAATTACTCAGCAATGTCCCATGCAGCAGAAAACATTGTCAAAATCGTGATGCAATCACATGTGAGAAGTGACCTGGATGAGGGGACAGAGTGTATCCTTAGCAGGTTTGCTGATGATACCAAACTGGTGGCTGACACCCCGGAGGGCCGTGCTGCCATCCAGTGAGACCTGGACAGGCTGGAGGGCTGGGCAAGGAAGAACCTCATGAGGTTCAACAGGGAAAAGTGTAGGGTCCTGCACCTGGGGAAGAAGAATGTCAGGCAGCAATACAGGTTAGGTGTGGATCTGCTGGAGACAAGTTCTGAAGAGAAAGATCTGGGGGTCCTGGTAGACAGCAAAATGACAATGAGCAAGCAGTGTGCTCTTGTGGCCAGGAGGGCCAACGGAATCCTGGGCTGTGTAGGGAAGAGCGTGGCCAGCAGGTCAAGGGAAGTCATTCTCCCCCTCTGCTCTGCACTGGTGAGGCCACAACTGGAATCCTGCGTCCAGTTCTGGGCTCCCCAGTTCAATAGGGACAGGGAACTACTGGAAAGAGTCCAGCAAAGGGCAAGGAAGATGATTCAAGGATTGGAGCATCTCCCTTATGAAGAAAGGCTGAGAGAGCTGGGACTCTTTAGTCTGGAGATGAGAAAGCTGAGGGGAGACCTTATCAATGCTGACAAGGATCTAAAGGGAGGGTTGAAGGAGAAGGGAGCCAGACTCTTTTCAGTGGTTCCCACTGAGAGGACAAGGGGCAACGGGCACAAGTTGGAACATAAGAGGTTCCACTCAAATATGAGAAAAAACTTCTTCACGGTGAGGGTGACAGAGCCCTGGAACAGGCTGCCCAGGGAGGGTGTGGAGTCCCCTTCCTTGGAGATTTTCAAGACCTGCCTGGATGCTCCTGAGTAACATGCTCTGACAAGCTCTGGGCAATCCTGCTTCAGCAGGGGAGTTGGACTAGATGATCTCTATGGTCCCTTCCAACTCTAAAAATTCAGTGAAATTCAGCGTAGCTCTAGAGCACACTTCTGGGGTACCAGGGTACACCCCACGTGTTGTTCATGTGGATGAGTCACTGCCCGGACTGCACAAACCCCTTGACCACTTCCCAATCCAAGTTACAAGAACACATAGCTAAGGAAATACAGCCCCAGGGTGAACTCTTATTGCTGTGCTGAAGCTGGTGAAAAATAACAACCGATCCCTCTTTTAAGCCTTCTCCAGAAAGTGTCACAGAGGTTACAAACTCTGACTCAGCATTTTATTTTTCATTTTCTATCACTTTCCCCAGATGTCGGCTGCTGCTCCCCATTGTTAAAATATTTAAAGGGATTTGGGTTGGAAAAGACTTCTAGGAGTAATATAGTCTGCCCTCCATTTTAAATCAGGGCCAAATTTGTAGTTGGGCTGGTTTCTTCAGGCCTTGTCCTGTCAGTTTTGAGTTCGGGATGGAGTTTTCACTACATCTCTTTGGGTAACCACAAGCCCTATCACTCCTCCTTTTTATTTCTTATGCATTGTATATTCCTGTACAAGCTTTTGAGATGAGCTCAGTCCAGCATTGTGTTATCCATACAATCACCTTGAGAAACAGTTTTAAGGAGAGATTTGAAGAAGGCTAACACGTGAATTCTGCAGAAGTTCACATCCTGCCCAAGCAGGACAAATGGAACATAACTGTTGTCAACGAAGAATTTAATGAACGTTTTAAAGAAGGCTTGTATCACAGGCTGATCAGAAACAAGAATCTTGATACTTTGGCAGCAAGTAAGGCAGGATAGATATGATGAGGCTAGGATGTGAAAGACATAAAAAGAGAAGTAACTTGACTGCTATGACAGATGAGCTTTTAGAAAGCTTTTAAAGATGACATGCAAAACATCATTCTCTGCTAAAGTTAAAGAGTGTTGGAAAAACTCAGCAGGAGTCACGAGGTGATATGTCTCAAAGAGGCAGTCCATCCCTGATTCCCACTGCATATCTGGGGCTGATGCTCTATGAGCTGGCTGAGGCAGCTCCTACCACCCTTCCTTTCCTCTCAGCTAGGTTGTTTTTCTGCTGGTTTGGTGGGATAAGTCAGCTCAGCAAGGGATCAGACCAGTGACAGATGCGGTGCAAGGAAGGAGGCAGGACCAGGTACCCAAGGCCACAGGCAGCAGAAAGCAGCAAACCATGAGATCAGCTCAGCTCTCCCAAGGTATAACCCACACCCCCACCCACCTCACTTCTGTGCAAGCTCCCTCTGAGTTCAAACCACAAAAGAGCTGGGCCTATCACAGATGCTTCCCTCCAGATGTCCCATCCTCCAGCTCCAAACAACACATCCCACGTAATGCAGAAGGTTCCTGTGCACCAGCATGGGGCATGCACTGCTCAACTACTTGCCTGGTAGGTCTCCGCAGTACTTGAAAAAAGTCACAGTGGAAGTTTAGAGAAGATTAAGCCTAATGTAGCCAGCAAGAGCTGTTTACTTGACAATAAAAACAGATATCATAGAACTTATATTCTTTAACGAGTGTGCAAGGACTGCCCAGAGATAGAGATGGTGAAGAGGCTGAGATGAGTTTGAGAACTCTGCAGCTTCCCCATGGTACAGAGCAAGGGGATAGTCTCTAAAGCACGCGATAAAAAAAAGCAGTCACAGGATTATAGAGAACAAACAGAAAAGCACAGAGAAGTTCATACAGACAACGTTAGGAAAACATCAGTAATAATATTCCAGTGCAGAACAGATTTCCAAGAATGCTCCTGTCCCAAACTAGGATTAATTAAAAAAACAACAAACCCAACCAAAAAAAACCCTCAAAAGTTTCACGCAAAAATAACTTTTAAAAATCAGATAAAGAAAGAATGTTATGCCAAACATTTCAAAAGTTCTAGGTTTAATTTTGATAATTTTCAATGTTTATCGTAATTTATTTCACTCTTCAAAATTAAATAGTTCATCAGGAAGCTGGGTTCTTTATTTCAAAAAAGTCAAGCTATAACCTTAACAATCTCAAAACTGAATAAAATGGCATGTTTGGCATTAAGACATTAATCCGAAGTGATCCATTCCTATAAAGAAGTTTGGCATTGAACTGCTATCTTCCAATGAAAAATATTGAAAAATTCCCAGCCATCTCTAAAATTAAATTGCCCAGCATTAACTTTTCAAATAAGCTAGAAAATGGAAACACATACTCCAAACTGATGATAACTCTTATCTATTATAGAGTTTTATTATTTTCTAGTCAGAAAGAGTAGCACAGCACAGCCAAATTTACTGGGAATAGGTCAGACTGCATAAGCATAATAAAAAGCACTAACCTGAAGACTGCAGATGCTGAGACCTGATACAGAAGAGGGCTGTTTTTAGAACAGTAGAAAACAACATGGTAAAGCATCTTGGCATTTTTTCTTGTAACATTAACTTTTCCTTCATTTCTTTTCTTGTTTTTTTCTCTTTTTCTTGCCCTTTACTCGTCAGTGAGGCTGCTTTCACGGCTCTCCAAGCTACCAGGCTTGTTGCTCTCAGTGGTGCTGTCAGAAGCAGCAGTTTGTCTGCATACTATCCATTACAGGAGTCACTATTAGTTAGTAAATTGGAATATCAAACCCAGATATAATTAGGTTGTTGAAATAACAACCTGAAAGTATGGCCTAATTCACACAGGGTGCTAATAAATATCTGCCATGCTCACTGACCTCATTATAATTGAAGATCTTAACTACTTGGAGTCAGTGGTAATTTCAGAACATTATAAGCTTAGGAAGTTTCCATAACCTAAATTTTGAAGATAAAAAAATAAACTATGCCATTTTCAAATACTTGAAAAAAAAATGGGGGAGGGAGATGAACAAAATCATTAATCTTGTATTTAAAATGACTAACATTAATTATGCATGATGCAAAAAATCAAAATGTCTCTACTCTCAAGACTACTTAGTGACACACTACAATGGACAAAATAAAGTGTTTTAAACTAAAAGTTCATTAGTGTCATGATTAGACTAAGACTGTTTTAAACACCATTATATTATAACACCATTTTATCAGCTAGTAATATTTGAGCCTAACTATATGTACCCACCATGTAAGCTGAAGTAGGTTATTATGGGAAATGAAGAATCATACAATTATAACTCTTCAAAGCAGTTTCAATCTAAAAAATTAATATTTGATTTTGCATGAAATTACAATAGAAGATCATGCATAGCTGTTTAGCATACGTCAAAGGAAAATTTTGAAAAGAAACTTTGAAAATTTTGAAAAGAAATTTTGAAAGAAATGACAAAAAGAGTATCTAATGTGGTCATGCCACACGGAATCCTGTATTTTATTCATAATTTGTTTTCCTTTTAGGGGGAAATCTCTCATATTTCAGTTACTCCTAAGAGCAAACATAGTCACAAAATATTCACCTGTTCCAAAATTCCTGATCTCTATGAATAGCCAATATCATTAACACTGGTTACACTGGTCTTTGTTGATAAGTCCACGATACATCCAATACCAGACGGAGTGGGAATTCAGGAAGTATTAGCTAGTCCAGTGGAAGAACAGTTGGCAAATTGCCTCTCCAGTACATCATGGTCTATGAGTCCCACCATTCAGCCCTTCTCCTTAATTCTTCATATTTTGAGGAACGGTGGATCAGTTAATTGTTTTATATACTTTTTCAGGGCAATCTATTTCTTGAGGTACACTCTGGCTTCTCTGGGGGGTCTAAAATGTCTGTATTACAAAAAGCCAGTCTCTCGTGGACATATTTTCCTTTAAATAAAAGTAGTACGGCTTTCATTTCCCTTCAGAGGAACTGCACAAAAAGGCTACATTCAGAGAAAGCCCAGGGTAGCACAGTCTCCAGAAGCCATGTCTGCAAGCAGGTATTAAATGTCATAGTCCAGAAAAAAAATTAAAGGAACACCAGGATGTCCTGTTTTCTATTGCCAGCATTAAAAGAAAGAGGACAGTCAACCAAACATCCACCCTCTCCATCAAAAGACAATAGAAAAGGGAGTATTTTGGACAGGAAGTGCTTGTGGGTACTCCTTAGAGCATGCCAGTCCTGTCCTGGCAGAGCAGGCAATTTTGATGAACAGAAAATACCATCAGCTCCCCCAGACTGCCTTTGGAATGGCCATTTAGGACTGTAAGACCATAGACAGTCAGAAAAACAGATCTGATAAACGTAATTCCATGGCAGCCCCTTAAAACAAAAGCTTTTTCACACAGAAGCTAAAGACATTTGTTATAAAACAGGGTGGTAAATGATCTCCCGGGAAACTCAATTAGAAGATGTTTCAAAAGCCATTAAAATATAGGAAGAGACTGTTTGTAGTATTTGCTCATACTGATGTGGTTTTATGTGTGTTGCTAAAAACCAGGATAAAATAGAAGTGAACACAACACAAAATTACAATTTAGAATTAACAACAAAATTATTGTCTTCACCCAAGTTCTATGAACAGTTCCTTTCAGAATATTAAAAACTGTATGAATTCTATCTCTGACATTTAGAATTTTCACAAGTGTACTTCACTTACAATTTAATTCACTTAAAATACAAATCATTTATCCTCCTTCCAGATCCCACTAACCAGTTCTTACTACAGTACTCTAAAAATAAAACTACCTCAAGTATTTGGCTTCTAACCCTAAAACTGGAATCCTATTTGTCCCCAGTTTTGAATCCTAAAGTTTCATTTCAGGGTTGTTATGATCAAGACAGAATATTCTAAACCAGTTAAATGTAGTGCGACTACAAAAAATTACATTTGGAATATTCAACTACAAAATCTTTTCTAGGTATTTAATTCACTCATTTGCCTCACAAAATCAGATTTAATACATTAAACACTCTATTGCAACCTAAGGACAAAAGAATTACTAGCTGGGACTAAGGAGAATGGATTGTATATTTGGAGCACAGTTTACACAGATGCTCTCGAAGTGGGGAGGTGCTTGGCTGGTTGTTTTTTCTTTGGTGGACCCATTAACCTATCTAGACTGTGAAAATGATTTTTTTTAACCATGGATTCTAAAAGATGAGGTCTTCAACTCACCTTTACAACCTCTAATGCATGTATTTCCACATATACTTTCTAAGCACATTATGTCTTAGAAATTGTTTGAGCAGCTCCAATATAGAAGGACTGCTCCCATTCATTTTATATGGATTATAACAGAAACCACTACGATTGTTATTCTGGAATTAGTTTTCAATGGTAGCCACACGGTCCAAAGAGTTTAGCCTATGTATCTATTAACAGCTGGTATATTATAACATTTGTATGTGTTCCCATTTCCTCTACTGGAGTTGTAACTGGGACGTAACCAAATCACGGGGCTCTGGAGTTCTGAATATAAACTGCAGTCAGGATTTGGTGTCACTGACAAATAAACCTTACTGCCAGCTGATTTCTTTTTTGCCTGACATTCCACCTAAACTGCAGCATGTCTCAGCTGAGAAAACAGAGTACAATATGCCTTTCCTTTCCCCACACGCCACATCACATTCTTTTATTTATGAAGGCAGAAAATGTCTGGAAGCCAGCCTGAGGCATCCTCAGTCCTGGTGGGGCCATGGTGTACCACAGGAAGCTGCAGTTCCCTCTCAGATTGTCAACAGGCAGGTTTTTGCTCTAGGCTCCCTCACAAATGGAAAGAGTTAGTAAAATGAAGGTTATGTTAACTTGTTATATTACCCACCCGCCTTCAATTACAATTTGAACTCCCTTACGTTTACTGAACATCAACTGTTGCTCATTTGCATGAACGAGGGGAGCCTGCAAGTTCTCATGGAAGCTGTGCTTTGATTTCTGTGCAGCTATTTATTTGCATAGTGGATATAACCAATCTG
Source organism: Calidris pugnax (assembly GCF_001431845.1). Taxonomy (NCBI): domain Eukaryota; kingdom Metazoa; phylum Chordata; class Aves; order Charadriiformes; family Scolopacidae; genus Calidris; species Calidris pugnax. The sequence goes on along the minus strand of NW_015090775.1, from coordinate 2,690,390 downwards.
AACAATGGTGGAAGGGCAGCATCAACCAGGGTCAAGTTCCCATTTCCTCTACTGGAGTTGTAACTGGGACGTAACCAAATCACGGGGCTCTGGAGTTCTGAATATAAACTGCAGTCAGGATTTGGTGTCACTGACAAATAAACCTTACTGCCAGCTGATTTCTTTTTTGCCTGACATTCCACCTAAACTGCAGCATGTCTCAGCTGAGAAAACAGAGCACAATATGCCTTTCCTTTCCCCACACGCCACATCACATTCTTTTATTTATGAAGGCAGAAAATGTCTGGAAGCCAGCCTGAGGCATCCTCAGTCCTGGTGGGGCCATGGTGTACCACAGGAAGCTGCAGTTCCCTCTCAGATTGTCAACAGGCAGGTTTTTGCTCTAGGCTCCCTCACAAATGGAAAGAGTTAGTAAAATGAAGGTTATGTTAACTTGTTATATTACCCACCCGCCTTCAATTACAATTTGAACTCCCTTACGTTTACTGAACATCAACTGTTGCTCATTTGCATGAACGAGGGGAGCCTGCAAGTTCTCATGGAAGCTGTGCTTTGATTTCTGTGCAGCTATTTATTTGCATAGTGGATATAACCAATCTGAACAATGGTGGAAGGGCAGCATCAACCAGGATCAAGTATGTGACTGCACATAATTCTACTAATGATACTTATTGTCTACTGGATATAAAGTCCTCTGAAGTCTATCAAAAGCTGCTTTAGGGAGCCACACTGAACAACTGAAACAACTCCTTGCCAAGGGCACCATAAACACTTCCAACTGTTGAGTCACTTGGAAATCTCCTTTCCACTTTCAGCTCGCTAACTATTTAAAGGAAAAGGGAACATCAAACTCAGACAGCTGGCAGGGCGAACCAAAGGATCCCCTGAGCTGCTGCCACACTACAGAGATTGAAAATGGGACATCTCTTCCAGATTCTCCTCCACCTGTATGTTTGGGAATTGCCTTCTGATGCTGGCAGACGTCAAGGGTGTGGGAGAGAAGCACGGGAACCAAAGATAGGCAGAGGAAATCTAGGCAAAAATATTTTGCAAGTGTGAAATGTAAAGCTCTCCCTGGAACATTAACTCATCCTCAGTGAACACACACTGAATGAAAATGTGCTTTCAGAAGAATGACAATTTATATCCTAATGTATTACAACCGATGTGGGATATTTAGTTTTATTCCCAGAGCCCTAAATCAAACCTTAATCAAAACTTACCTAAGCCCTCACTAGGACTCACTTGGAGTCCTATATGAAGTTTCAAGTTTTACATTAAAAATGTTCTACAGATACTTTATACCTCTTTGTAGTGGAAAGGAATGAAATCTAATTTTCTGGACTAATTTCTCTCATGTTCTGCATATAACAAAGCACTCAGCAGAGTGCTAAAGAGTCCAACGGTCCAAACTAGGACAGAGAGATTCAACAATGCTCAAGACAGTGCATAAACGTGGTCCTATTCCTATTCTGGATTCCTCTGATTAGATGGCTTAAAAGACCGACATGGATTATTCAGAGATCAAATTATATATTAAGCAGCCAGAAATCTTCTTTCACAGAAAATTATATAGAAATTAGCACATGTATAGAGAACACACCTAACCTGTTTCTAACTGAAATCTGAAATCTCCCAACTAACCTTACACTTAATTTTCCTTTTTACCTCAAATCTAGAAAGGTACCACCTTTCTGATATTAGAAAACCTCCTACTGTTTTCAAAAACTCCTCTAACTGTAATGTCATTTTTTTCAGTCAGAAAAAAAAAATAATAAAATATCCTTTGAACATTAGGAATCGCTGCAAAAGAGGAGGCAGAAGTGCAAAAGGCAAAACACACCTCCTTCAAATAAAAATTGGGGAGAGAAGGGAGAAGGAAGAGAGCTCTGTCTTGCTGCCTGAACAACCACTGTATTTTTTGGGTGCAATATGGTTACAGCAAACCTCTACAAAGGAAGCCATATCATTTCAGCAAAACTCTGAGAATGGGAGACCAGTCACCAGTTCTGAAGGACTGTAAGCTCTCTAACAACAAAACCTGTTCATGCTAAATAATTTGTGGTATCAACTCTAGGTACGAAACACATGTATGCACTTCTGCCCATTTTACATACACAAAGAAGTATTTAGCCCAGCCCAAAAACATCAAGAGAGGTTTATGGGTGAGGTTATTATTATTTGAATGCAAGCATTTGTACTACATTATACACTTAAGAACAGAAAATCATCTGATTACCAAGGTGGAAAAGCACACGGAGTCACCAGTTCTGAAGGACTGTAAGCTCTCTAACAACAAAACCTGTTCATGCTAAATAATTTGTGGTATCAACTCTAGGTACGAAACACATGTATGCACTTCTGCCCATTTTACATACACAAAGAAGTATTTAGCCCAGCCCAAAAACATCAAGAGAGGTTTATGGGTGAGGTTATTATTATTTGAATGCAAGCATTTGTACTACATTATACACTTATGAACAGAAAATCATCTGATTACTAAGGTGGAAAAACACAGTTTTACCATGATGCTGTTGAATGGAAGACTTTTTTGTTTTACCATGATGCTGTTGAATGGAAGACTATTTTTTCCCCACACATTAGCTTTCAGGTTGGCAAATCTGCTCAGGGCTTGAATGTAAAAGAGGCAAAACCAAAGCACCATCTAGTCCAAAATAATAAAAAAAAGAGTCAGAAACAGAGGTAAGAATCTGTTGGATAAGAGAACTGTGGATGTGACCCTCTCCAAGAAGGAGTACACAGACTGTCGCTTTGATGTGTTCAGCCTTCTGTGGCAGAGCAGCCTGCTGATCTGCTTGAAAGGGGACAAGAAACCCACAAAAGCCTATCGTTCTTCCTATGAAATCTACAATTCCTCTCCCTCCAAATATCATGTTTGATTACCAGACTCTAGGGAACAACGTCATGGAAAGAAAGTTCAGCTACCTAGCATAAAAGAACCTTTCTTCCTTGGCTGCCAGAGAAGAAAATGTAACTGCTGTGTCATTCTGCTTGACCTCCTTAAAATGACAGACTTTAACAATTGAATATGAAGAGGGGGTGAAGGATTTCTGCCCCGTGTTCCTGCCAGCTGCACCTGGGGATGGAAGACAGATCTCTACACTATAACATGAAGAACAGTCAGGTATTATTCCCTTTATTCCCTCTTTTTTTTTTTTTTCACTTGTCTTTTACTAATGGTGATTTTTTCCATCCTCAAAACCAAAGGTTTTCTTTATAAAAAAACGATGGGAAGGACAGAGCAAGGAAGGGAACCAAACCCTGTTTCCTTTCCTCTCCTCCTTCCATTTACTGGCACAAAAGTATTACCACTGCCCCAGCACAAGTAGACTCCTTGGCCCATGTACCAGGGAGCATCTCTGCAATTCCAGTGTGTGAAATGAAGAGGTTTTGTTCTCCATTTCATCCGACTCGCTTCTCTTACGACCAGAGTAACCAGGAGCAGAAGAAGCAGCAGCACAGGATTTTCTGTGGTACATACGTGTGGGTGTCAAACCCTCAGGCAAATCCTCCAAATAAACATTTTACATCCAGAGCCACAGATATTGGGGTGTGCTAGGGGGAGAGGAGGAGACATCTCTGAAATCAATGTTTACAATGCCAGCGTTGGGCTGAGGAACCAAAGTCCTCTCCATGAGCTGGTAGAGAGTGAGAGGCTGATGCCAGCAATACTCAATAAAACATTTGCTCTTTGCAGGGCTGTGCTCACACTGCAGCTCAAACAATAGTTCTAATGGCCTGTAATACATTCCTGCCTCAGTGAGGAAAGGAAAAAGATAACCCCTGGAGTCTGGAGAAAGGGAGGGGAGCAGGCTCAGCTCCTCTGGAGCATTTCTTCTTCAGAAGGCTCATATCACACAAGGAGGACACGCCACCAGGGAGAGAGATGAAAGGACTTACTGTTTCTTATTGACTTAACTTTCACTCCAAGCTATATAAAGACTTCAAAACTTCAAGTATCCATATCCCACAGGGAGATACTGTGTACTGTGTGTTCTGCAGTCTTTATAGACTTTGGAGTCAAATTCCCAGCGTGCCCATTTGCCATATTTATTTCTCAAAGGTTGTTTGCAGTACTCTTTTCTGGATCTGACCAATTGCTATGTAGTATCAATCAAGTACCTAATACGAACTCTCAGTTTTCTCATAGCAACCTACAGGTCACTTTTAAAGTTGATAACAAAAATTCAGAAATTATATCTTATAAGTGGAATTTCATGGTTCATTGAAATTTGTGTATTTGGATTGCCAGTGTGAGTAAAAGAAGGTAGGTTCCCAGGCAAAGTAAGAGACCTGAGTGTTAGGGGCAGATCCTTTTCATCAGAATAAAGGAAGGAAGTCCTTAAACCTCAGATCAAGGCCTCTTTATGTTAATTCTCACTATTTTTCTGGTGACAGCAGGTGAACTGCATCTTAGACTGAAGGAGACAGGTGTAAATACTGAACACGCAGCCAATCCGTAACACACTGGCTCCAACCAAATACATGAAAATTTTAGCACTCATTTTTAAAATTCAACAAAAGGCACTTGAAAATTCTGTCCTAATATCCACTAACATTTCCTACATAACATGAGCTTTTGGGAATACAGTAAACCCGATTTCTGCCTCCTACAGTCTGACTCCTAGATAGCTTTTAAGAGAATGTGATGATGACTTAGAAAATAACTAAGAAATCAGGGTTTTTTCCCAGCAGAGTAATAATATATCCATGACTGAAAGGAGCTGATACTTATCTCTGATTTTTCTCCATCTACAGACTACACCCAATTTAAAATAAGAATAAAGGGACACTTTAATACACTGAAAAAATCTGAACGTATGGTAAGGAAAAATGTCTATATTCTGATGCACACCAATTAAACTAGAAATTAATAGGAAATAGACGGCAAGAAAAAGGAAGATCAAAAGCAAAAAGAGAGAAAACCAACCTAAAAGGTTTCAAGAGAAAAAAAAAAGGTGTATCAGGGAGAAAAAAAGTTAGATTCTTCTGTTGCAAGATGTTCATTAAGATAATTTTGAAGTAGAAACCTTCAGACTGGGAGCAAAACTTGGTAATATTAAATAAAATCCCGCTGATTTAATTCAAAGAAAAATAGGAGAAAAATAAACAGCAAGCCCCACAGAGATACAATAAATTGAAAGATAATTACAGTAAAAGCTGAGAGAGGGAAGGATATTAGTAAAATGAAAACATTCTGCAGTTCCAACACGATTGAAGGAAAGCAGCATAAAAGGCATAAACTAAAACAAGAGGAGGAACCCTGAGGAAAACACTTTCACTGGGGTATAGCACAAACAAAATTGTTGCATAATAAAAGAGAGAGAGAATGAATAAATAACAGTGAAATGAGAATAACAGTGATACCCTTTGGCGCAGGTGGGTCTTGTCATCCCAAACACAGTAAGAGGAATTCTTCACCTCAAAATGAGCCAAAGACAGAAGCGACAAGAACGGTAGTGCCATGGCTCATCCACTATCATCTAGGCACTCATCAGGACACAGTGCTCCAGTAACACATAAATGCATAAGCCACTTCCCTGCCATCGTGTCAAAGCCTGGCATTTGTCCCAGCAATAGCTGAGGGACCCCTGTAGACACTGGGTCAAATCCCTCAAGGCCAAGTTTCTGTGCTCTCAAAGACTTAGGCTATTTGATATTTTAAACCTAAACCAGAATTCACATTATCTTGCCACTCTTTGTCCATACCTGCACACACACAGCTTTGAGCAACTGAGCTTGGTTTCTGGGATTGGCACTGGATCATATACCACAAATTCATTTCTGTATCTGACATCATATTAACACTCAGGTGTTAAACAGTCCTTTCCTCGCCTCAGTCTCCGGAGATGGAAGTACTGAGAAGAATATATGTAGAAAATGTTTTAAAATAACAAGTCTTAAAAAAAAGTCTCCAATTTTGTGAACTTGTGCTACTTCCAAGCATTTTTACTCTTACCTTTGTGGGAATGCATCTAAATAGAGCCTTGAGCCATGAGTGTGTGAGATCATGCCATTTTCACTTACTGACGTTAATTACTAGCAGAAGATGGTAGATTCATTTTATATGAAGACAATAAAATTGGATAAGATACCTTCATAAAAATACATGCTTTAGCACAACTTCTGAGAAACCCTGTTGAGACCATGAATCCAAGAAGTCCAATAAGGTGATATCTGTGTTCCTTTCTGTCACCAGCCACTGAAAACTTTATGATTATACATAAGTGGGAGCTATATGTAAAAGCAATTCATCTCCTTCATAGGGTAGATGGCTGAAATACAAATATAATTGTCTAAAATAATGCACGACTGGAAAAGGTGTTGAGCCATATGAACCAGATCATCCTCTCCTGGTGCATGAATGCAAACTAACAGGATGGGACCTTACTTGTAGGAAAGGAAGCGGAGCAAATGAGTGAGTGTGAAAAGAACTGGAAGAAAAACAGTGTGTAAGACTGCACAGAAAATCAGGACAGACAGAAAAGACTTTATAAAAACACTCAAAAAAAGAAAAAAAGACAGTTGAGAAACTTGTCAGACACAATGCTGTCTAGAAAGGTTTGCTTTCAATTAAGGTCTAGAAAGACCTTAATTGAAAGCAAAGAAACTGTCTCTTGTTGCCTTTTTTCCTACGGTGTTCTGTGAAGAAGGAACTGTCTGGTCTGTCTTTATAAACAAACAAAAAAAAATCTGATATCCATATATCTCAAGTTTTTTCTGATGAAAATAATCTGAAAATCTTTCCAAAAATAAGTGAATAGCTCCACGTCTAAGAAGTTGCAACAGCAGTGTTAAAAGCAGCACTGAAAGAGAGAAATCGTTAGCCTCTGTTCCTCTTTAGCCAAGCTGAAAATAACCACTTGAAAAATAGCTGAGAATTTTGCAAGAACTAATGTGGCACCCAGCTGTTTCTGGGAAATGCTACAGAATGGCTTGCAGGTAAAAAGGAAATCTTTGTCAGGGTACTAACTGATTACAAAGCATTTAGGTAGACTGAGAAGCTCTAGTGCAACACCTTCAGTCCAGCATAGCAAAAAAATTCAATGATACTACAAAGTAATAAAGTCAACCTTGAAAAACACTATCAGAGAGAAGCTGCAAAAAGGACAGATAAAGCTGAAAATTAATTTCAAAAGGAGTATCAAAACGTAAGTTCATCACCTGCACCAAGCTCCCAGAAAGCGTTAACAACTGTTTCCTATTCAGTTTTACCTGCAGTAGTCTAAAAGGGATAATAAAAGAGAGAGAGAATGAATAAATAACAGTGAAATGAGAATAACAGTGATACCCTTTGGCGCAGGTGGGTCTTGTCATCCCAAACACAGTAAGAGGAATTCTTCACCTCAAAATGGGCCAAAGACAGAAGCGACAAGAATGGTAGTGCCATGGCTCATCCACTATCATCTAGGCACTCATCAGGACACAGTGCTCCAGTAACACATAAATGCATAAGCCACTTCCCTGCCATCGTGTCAAAGCCTGGCATTTGTCCCAGCAATAGCTGAGGGACCCCTGTAGACACTGGGTCAAATCCCTCAAGGCCAAGTTTCTGTGCTCTCAAAGACTTAGGCTATTTGATATTTTAAACCTAAACCAGAATTCACTTTATCTTGCCACTCTTTGTCTGTACCTGCACACACACAGCTTTGAGCAACTGAGCTTGGTTTCTGGGATTGGCACTGGATCATATACCACAAATTCATTTCTGTATCTGACATCATATTAACACTCAGGTGTTAAACAGTCCTTTCCTCGCCTCAGTCTCCGGAGATGGAAGTACTGAGAAGAATATATGTAGAAAATGTTTTAAAATAACAAGTCTTAAAAAAAAGTCTCCAATTTTGTGAACTTGTGCTACTTCCAAGCATTTTTACTCTTACCTTTGTGGGAATGCATCTAAATAGAGCCTTGAGCCATGAGTGTGTGAGATCATGCCATTTTCACTTACTGACGTTAATTACTAGCAGAAGATGGTAGATTCATTTTATATGAAGACAATAAAATTGGATAAGATACCTTCATAAAAATACATGCTTTAGCACAACTTCTGAGAAACCCTGTTGAGACCATGAATCCAAGAAGTCCAATAAGGTGATATCTGTGTTCCTTTCTGTCACCAGCCACTGAAAACTTTATGATTATACATAAGTGGGAGCTATATGTAAAAGCAATTCATCTCCTTCATAGGGTAGATGGCTGAAATACAAATATAATTGTCTAAAATAATGCACGACTGGAAAAGGTGTTGAGCCATATGAACCAGATCATCCTCTCCTGGTGCATGAATGCAAACTAACAGGATGGGACCTTACTTGTAGGAAAGGAAGCGGAGCAAATGAGTGAGTGTGAAAAGAACTGGAAGAAAAACAGTGTGTAAGACTGCACAGAAAATCAGGACAGACAGAAAAGACTTTATAAAAACACTCAAAAAAAGAAAAAAAGACAGTTGAGAAACTTGTCAGACACAATGCTCCCTCAGCCTCTCCTCATAAGACTTATTCTCCAGACCCCTCACCATCTTTGTTGCCCTTCTCTGGACCCGCTCCAGCACCTCTACGTCTTTTTTGTATGATACTACAAAGTAATAAAGTCAACCTTGAAAAACACTATCAGAGAGAAGCTGCAAAAAGGACAGATAAAGCTGAAAATTAATTTCAAAAGGAGTATCAAAACGTAAGTTCATCAGCTGCACCAAGCTCCCAGAAAGCGTTAACAATTGTTTCCTATTCAGTTTTACCTGCAGTAGTCTAAAAGGGAGAACAGGGATTTACCTGAACTTACATCATGCAAAAATCTACTGATTTTGTAGGGCAAGATGCCTGGGTGGCACACTTGCCTCAGCTCTACTTCATCATATCACAGAATCACAGAATCTTCTAGATTCTCAAAGATCTTCAAAGATCATCTTGTCCAACCGTCAACCTAACTGACAAAAATAAACACCCACACAACAAACAAGAAGCATCACCATCACTAAACCGTATCTCCCAGCACTACATCAACCCGTCTTTTGAACACCTCCAGGGATGGTGCCTCAACCACCTCCCTGGGCAGCCCATTCCAATGCCTGATGACCCTTTCAGTGAAAAAAATTTTCCTAATATCCAGCCTGAACCTCCCCTGGCGCAATTTAAGGCCATTCCCTCTTGTCCTGTCGCCTGTGACTTGGGAGAAGAGACCAACCCCCACCTCTCTACACCCTCCTTTCAGGTAGTTGTAGAGAGCAATAAGGTCTCCCCTCAGCCTCCTCTTCTCCAGGCTGAACACCCCCAGCTCCCTCAGCCTCTCCTCATAAGACTTATTCTCCAGACCCCTCACCATCTTTGTTGCCCTTCTCTGGACCCGCTCCAGCACCTCTACGTCTTTTTTGTAGTAGGGAGCCCAAAACTGGACACAGCACTCGAGGTGAGGCCTCACCAGTGCCCAGTACAGGGGGACAATCACCTCTCGGGTCCTACTCCCCACGCTGTTCCTGACACAGGCCAGGATGCTGTTGGCCTTCTTGGCCACCTGGGCACACTGCTGGCTCATGTTCAGCCGACAGTCGACCAACACCCCCAGGTCCTTTTCTGCCAAGCAGCTCCAGCCACTCTGCCCCCAGCCTGTAGCGCTGCAGGGGGTTGGTGTGACCCAAGTGCAGGACCCGGCACTTGGCCTTGTTGAACCTCATCCCATTGGTCTCAGCCCATGGATCCAGCCTGTTGAGGTCAAGGAATCAAATGAGAAGAAGTCATTCTAGTGAACAACGTTAGTAACCTCCCTGTGATGCTTGGCACACTTGCCTCAGCTCTACTTCATCATCTAAAATGATGGTCAGGGAATCAAATAGGAAGAAGTAATTCTAGTGAACAATGTTAGTAACCTCCCTGTGATGCCGTTACTGAAATTCCCCAAAGACAAGAGAGAGAGTTATTTAGATCTAAATAAGCTTTTAACATCTGGTATGAGGCCAGGAACCCAGCTAACAGCTGGAGAGGTGGTTAAGGAACAGGTCCATCAGCAATGGCAGTGGAAGACTTAATTGTGGGTCAAATATTAGTAAAGGTATCTAGAATAAATCAGCAATTTAACAACATAGAAATAACTGGAAGATGATGAGACAAGGCCAAAGACACTTAGGGGATGTAAAATTGGTCACAGGTCTCTAACTGCCCTTCATGTTGGCATGCCCTTAGCTTGAACAATTGCCAGTGAGAAAGGCTGCTGGATCTAAAAGTACAAACTCCACGAGAAACAGACAAGAATTCTCAAAAAAATGGCTCTCATTTACAGGGGTATGCCATAAGAGATACTCTGTAACAGTCAAGGGCAAACTCACCTTGGGGCTATGTGTTAAACCACATTTTAGATGGGATGCTGCCATGAAAAAGGTTGGTATTTTTGAACAAAGTCGCTATCTTCTGCTGGTTTTTTCTGTGTTCACAGAAATGGCATTTTCTTGTAAAACATTAGGATTATGTCAAATTACTTAGCACTGGCATTTATTTCTCCCCTGCAATGGGAACTGTCTGCAAGTGCTCCAACCCTGGCTAGCCAGCTGGGTCAAAAGCAGAAACAGTATCTTGCTAAAATATGTTGGTCTTGGCAAGGATCTATTCAACACATCACCACAACAATAGATTTAAATAGAGACACAAAAAGCAAGCTTGCTAGTGCCAAAACAACAGGGGAAAATAAAGCCCATTTCCTATTCTCAATATGGCAAGTAATAAAAAATATCTGTTAACAATCAAATCAAGCTGACAAAGCAATGTGAAAATGGCTTGGAATAGAGCCAAAAAAGATCAGAACAGATACAGAGAGGCAATATGCACTGGACTGTGAAGTCCACTTTGCATCATCACAGGAAGAGACATAAAAACCAGCATGATGTACATTATTGCTATCATGTATGAAAGGAGTTGGGAATAGAGTTAAAATAGCAAATAAAGATGGACAGACATGTGTTTCTTTCTTTGTTCAGAGTTGGTTCTTCAGTCTGAACACTTTCTTCCTTATCCTTTTCCTAATCAGAGCTGCCTGTATGTGTTTACGTGGCTCCTGACACGACATAGACTCCCTAAACAATAACCTGTTACTCTGGTGAGTGGGAGAACATAAACAGGCACAGTCTACAATTAAGGTGCCTTAAAGTATAAAAGCATAGAGAATTCAAGGATGCCAGGCAACTAAATCGTAGCAACATCTTTACTCTAACACCTTATTTAAAAAAAAATAAATATAGTAACCCTTTGGATAACCTTTTCAATGCACCTTCTTTAACAACTAAGTAGAAATCACTATTTTTAAAAAACATAGCTTTAGAATGCGGCGTTTCTGAATATTTACAATTCACCAGTTGTCTAGTACGCACTGTAATGCCACTAGGATTACTAGACACTTATTCATCATTTTCAAATACTTTGTTCTAACCTATGGCATCAAACAGATGCAAGATGTGGTTTTGTACCTGGGAGGTTCATCAAAGCATTCTAATATGAATCCACGTTAAACATCATCAGACTATATCAACTTCCCAGTTGAATATTAACCCTAGTTCCTAAACTGTTGAGAGTAAAAGAAAACCTTCATATGTGAGAAATTTGCCAGTTGATACACTTTTATCAGGATGGAAACAGAGAGTCACAAGCACCTGCAGAGTTTAATGTGGGAAGTAGTACTTCACTCACTAAAATACTATTATATGCTTGATTTGTCCACCGAGAAGCACAAGGTAAATTTTTTTTTTTTACATTCAGAGGTGTATGTTTTTAGTTACATCGTGTCTTTCAAGAGAAAAACAAAAACAGATTCATGTGCATTTTGCAGAAACGCAACACATCATCTCTCAAGCCCTGTAAATGGGAGTTAGTAGAGCTTTCAGACTGAGAGCGTTACCACACGGGGAAAGAGAATACGGGATAAACCAATATGGCATGCAAGGAACTGCAGTCTTCAGATTCTGCTTTGCTTCCTTCAATCAGGCAACAGCTGATCTAGTTTCTAATGGTTTGTGACTACGCAAGGATACGGCGTTAATACGGGTCTGTGAGGTCTCAACACACTGGGGGAGTGTCATTAGTGAAAAAGGTGGGAGTAAGGGGTACCTCCTTCATCAGATGGCCTCGTTAGCTCACTGCAGTAAGAAAATGTAGGGTTCGTGTCAGAGCCATCTGATTTATAATCTCCCAAACTGGTAGAATGTAAATACTGCTTACTGTAACGGCTTGCTCTTTCTACAAAGGTAGAAAGAAAGAAAGAAAGAATATCACAGTAAATAGATGACAGAAGTGCAAAGACAAGCAACAACAAAATCCCCAACACTGCTAACACTGAAATTCAAACACTACTGGCATTAAAATTAGAGACAAGTGAATTGTTCGCAATTTTGTATCCATTTTGAACACCATCAGTTCAAAAGGTTGCTTCAAAACCAGGTCCAATTAAACTTGTCCTCTGCTTTAAAAGAATAGCAAAAATTGAAGGTAGGATTGAGATACTGGAAAAAATAGGGAGGAAGATGAAGCATATTAAAATTTCCAGTGGAAAATCAAAATGTTCCTTTATCCCAGCATGCATATGAGTGGCATGCGGAAATACTGCTGTATGATATTCAAAACAATATTTAAAGTATTGTTATAGTATAACTATATAGTATTAACTTTGCTACTATAGTATTAGTAGCAAAGAAAATACATGTGGAAAATTAAATATTCAAAATAAACACTTCTAGGAAGAAAAAAAATCTGTTAAAACTTGTGGACAGAAAACATTGCTGCTTATTATTACATTACCTTCTCTCCTTTTCTATCTACCCTTAGATTATGAACACCTTGGAGCTGAAAACAACAGCACAAGGCAAAATATCTTGTGCCATATAAGCAAAATGTTCACAGAAATCATTTTCAGAAACAGGCCACAATCTCTCTGTGAAATTTTAGTAAGGTCTAACTATTTGAAAATTCTACTTACAGTGAGAACAAATTAGGTCAATGCTTTTTAAGTGACAACTTGTAAGTGGTATGAATAACTGTTGTTTAGGATAAGATTTATTTCACTATTTCTTATCTGTCCTTGTGATTACAGCTGAATTTCCTATAAAACACTGCTTTTAAAATACTAGTTATATATATGTATATGAAAATATATATATATGAAAATATACTTATAGAACATATGGCAGGCACATTGACCTGAAAATTTACTGTACTGACTTAGTTTCATACACATAAAAAGCTGAATTGAGGAAAAGTCAGGATATAAGCAATACCAGAAAGCATATGCAGACTCCTAGACTGAATATTGTCCTCCAGAGGATCAATGTCGAAGATGGAGCCAGGATCTGTGCGCCAAACTTTAAGATCTTTTCCCAAAGCACAGAAATTGTAAGACAGACAAACAACAAAGGAAGTAAAAGCATGAAAGGAATGAGTTTCAACAATCAGCAACCAATTTCCTTCATCTAGAAGTTACCTAGATATATACCTATAAATACAGAGATACAGATATTCACCTGAAAGGACCGGAAAGCATTAATTTCCTGCTTAAAAGAACTTAGTCTATTCATTTTCAGTGTTGACATTTGTTTTAGGAGACTTTCTCCTCCAATTTTTGTTTTCCTTTTCTAAATACGACCCTAGCATTTTCTTAAGTCTAAGTAAATGGAAACAAATTAAATATCACATACCAGAGCTCTTTTCCACTAGAAGAACCAAAATCATCAGATCCACATTATTTCCCTAGTCCACCAACAGCATCCTTACTCCACGGGGACGCTGCAGTTTATATATCCCTATAGCTGACAGTTGGCAGTGGACACCTCTACAGCTGAGAGAGGTGCTACAGACCTTCATTTGCGTGCAGCAGAGATCAAGTCAGCCCAACAGGCCAGAATCAGGGGCATAGTTCATCTTATCCACTATAAATTTCTACAAGTTGTGGCATTCAGATAAACTGTGTAAAGTACATCATCAGATCCACATTATTTCCCTAGTCCACCAACAGCATCCTTACTCCACGGGGACGCTGCAGTTTATATATCCCTATAGCTGACAGTTGGCAGTGGACACCTCTACAGCTGAGAGAGGTGCTACAGACCTTCATTTGCGTGCAGCAGAGATCAAGTCAGCCCAACAGGCAGAATCAGGGGCATAGTTCATCTTATCCACTACAAATTTCTACAAGTTGTGGAATTCAGATAAACTGTAAAGTATCCATCTTTCTCAATTAATAGAAAAAATGGACTAGGGTGACAAATTTAGCTGTAGAAATCTACATTGTAGACATCTACAGCTGGGTAAAATGAAGCCCACTCTTGAAACCAGCAATTCCCTTTGTCTTCAAAATATCTAAGTTTCCTGGGACACAGACTTACTGTGGATCCACTACCCCACTATCAAAAAGCATTTTTGGAATTCAACGTATGGATTCAATAACAGAATAACTGTAATATTTTCAGTTTTAATTCATACAAGTAAGCTATCAATCTCTCTTAGATTCACATCTGAACTGGATATTGGAAGAAAAAAGAGCCCATAAGAAATAATAAATTTTATATCTGAGGTTAAGTTATAATCACAGCAGAAATGTGAATACAGATTCAACCATGTTATTAACAAACATTTAACAAATAATTACAGTGTTGTACAAGTTAAGAGGGGGCTTATAACAAATGCAGAAGCAACTATAGTGTATATTCTTGATCTACTCACGTCAATCTAATATATGCAATTCAGATCTTCCCTGTCTAAAAAGACAATAATCATTTAATCTCTCCAAACCAGTTTAAAATAAAACCGTGATGTAAAGTACAATCAGTTAAAGCACAAATCTACCTTGTCACACCTTTTTACTAGTGGTTTGTTTTTTGGGCAGACCTGTCTGCAAGATTTACTGATTGCATTGAAAGTGGGAAAAATAATTGTCTTCCCAACTTTGTCCTTTTGCTGGTTTGAGCGGTACCAAGCTAAATAATGGGTTGGTAGGTAAAGTAAGACTGTGGGGACCCCAAATATGTCAAGTTTTAAATGATTAATAGCCTACAGGCAATGGAAAGAACAGACAGAGCTAATAAAGTAAATCCCATGGCTTTAGAATACATTCAATGTATGTACATTATGTGTTATCTACTGCAACTCCCATAAGGTAAGGCACAGTGCTAACTCCCTCTTGACAAGATGCATACAAGCCAACGCAAAAATCTTTTGATAAACTACGTGTTAGTCCTAAAGGTGATAAATTATGCAACTACATAAAGCACTGACAGGCACGAGAGGGGTGGGGAACTGGTGAATGCCCAACGTTTCCTGTTTGATCACGCCTTAGTAAGTAAAAACATAGTAAGTAAGGCTTCATGGCAGCACCAGTGCAGCAGCCACTGATTTGTACTGATTTTATCCATCCCTTTAATCTGAAATAACATACATAGAAACAGAACATTGGCAATTTATAACACCAATCAATTTTAACTTCCTGGTAACTTTTGCCAATTTAAAATATCCTTATAGTCACATCAGAATTATGGAGGTTCTTTAGTCGCAGATCCAAAACTCAGTTAGATTCATTTATCTTGATGGGTTTAGAATGGCTTTAGTTAAAACTAGTGCCTATTTTCCAAAGCAGAGGCATTAATTTTAGCAATCAGGCATTTGAAAAAGTTGTTACAGCTTCACAGATAATACTTTAAAAAACAGCCAGACGAACTTCTAACAGAGAAGTACTTTTCCTAACTGGCTAAACAATTATCAGCTAGGAAAAAACTCAAGAGAGTCATAGTTGTTTTTTTCAGTCTGTGATTTTTTTTTTTTTTTCTAACTGCCAAGGACATTCCACAAGCAGGGAGCTCACTGCTTCGTTTTAAACAAACAGATTTTATAATTGCAGTTCACTCTGAAAAAACATTAGGTGAAATATCAGTGGATATTAGGCTCACAGGTATGTCATGGTCTCTTTCCTTTAAATAGCTGTGCTATTTTTGCTGTTTGGTGGGCAAGGGAAGTTAGGAATTCCCGTGTGTTTTGACACTGGAGTATTTTAAGGTGATAAACTACAAATATTTCAGCTACTTACAGCTCAAGAATTTATCTCAGCGATGTTCTTAATCCTAATCTGTTGGGATTAGGGCTGGCATGCCCTTAGTTATTGAACACATGATTCTTGCACAGGGCTATGGCACATGCGAAACTCAGCACAGAGTGGGAGGTTGGAAGTGCACTAAACAGCACATTGCAAACTCTGTATTAAACTGCAATTTTGCAGGAGCTTTTCTCTCTCTCTTTGGCTGTACCACTTCTAGATACAGAAATGAATTCAACTGCTTGGGTATCTACAGACAATGGTTTCCTGAACAAGTTGTTGCCCTAGATGCAGAATGTGTAACCCTCTTAGACTTGCATGGTCTTAAAAGCATCACTACCTTCCCCGGGCAGAGAAATCTCACCTTCTCACATTGGTGAAATCCCTCCCGACATAAGGTTGTAGTTACAAACATGTAAAAGTTGGCTATACAAAAGGAAAGAAATGCACTTCTTTATGTGGTGGAGACTCACTTGGAGACTTTAAGAAAAAGACTGAAGGGATGCCAGGGATGATATAGATACAGTTAATCTTGCTTTAGGCAGAAGGATGGACTATATGACCCACTGATTGGTCCATCTGACCTGCAGTCTCTCAGATTTTTGAGAGGTAGACTAAGTCAACCCTTGCTGTTATTACTACGTATGAAGGATTTGAGAGTGCTATCTCAGCATGTTTTTCCATATGCAAGGGTCTACAGTGCTGTAAATCACAGAAAAACAGAAAAAGGGCACGCCAGAAGAAAAAGCAACAAAAATTAAAAATGTCAGGTTAGCATTTCCTTTGCTATAGCAGACTGAGGGTCTACAGTGCTGTAAATCACAGAAAAAACAGGAAAAGGGCACACCAGAAGAAAAAGGAACAAAAAATAAAAATGTCAGGTTACCATTTCCTTTGCCATAGCAGATTTGCTAACTTTTATGAGATTTCAAATATTCATTGTGATTTTGAACTGGCATTTGAGTACCCCAAATGATATCTTAATGCTTAATATTCTGTCTCTACATACAAAACCAATATTCTACCCCCTGAATACCTGGTCTTATTCTTGGACCATCTTCTAGAACATCCCTTCTGAACACTGGTGTTTGGCTTACCAGAGATCCAACGAATGAACTGATGAATTATAGCTTGAGATATTTTGAAAGCTGTGTGAAATTCTAAAACAACAGGTAAAAGGAGCATGTGCAGCTCTGGAGAAAATGCTGACTGGCAGCAGGTGAAATCTCAAACTGGTCTGCAACATTTAAACATTGACATCTTGGAGGATCACAGCTTTAATCATCTCCTGAGCAAAATGAAGATTATTGCAGATGTTTTGGCCTTCCTTGAAGAGTCAAAATTCAAATTTTAAACAGTGATTATCTCTATTAAAAAAAAAAATATTACAGAGCAAATGATACCATATGTCCCATTCATTCCCATTTTAACTTTACTAGAATCTGGCCTTGACCCAGTAGTTCAACACAAGTTTCATGCTGAGAAAAGAGTGAAAATGAAATCTGGGAGTACTTTTTCTTGGTTACAATAGAGAACACAAGCAGAGGCTTTCATCTTGCCCACAATGTTTTCAATAGCAACAGTATTTAACAACTTACCAACAATTATTCCAGGTCTTCTATCCATTTCAACGATATGTGGATGCACACCTTTATATGCTGCATCACTCACAATTTGGGTGTTTTTCCGCACACGCTCTGTTACAGGATCATCTACCACCGGGGTGAAGCCTCTGCCCTTTGTCTTCTCAAAATCTTCATGGTATTTTACCTAGGAAAACAAGAAGAATTACATTTTTCCCCAAGCTGCAATTGCCAGCAAATGGTTGTTCTATGCAGGACTGCGTACGTGTTTGCTTTATGAGGCACTTATATTCTTTGGAGTTGCACCATAATTGTTACACAGATGAGACAGGCTGGATGGCTGGTCAACTCTTTTCTATCTCCCTGTCTTGATTTCCTGATATTTTATTATCATTTTTGCATGATTTCCTTTGCCACTGAATTAGGCATTAACTCAAGCAGCATCTTACAGTCACACAGGACAGGAAAGGCCCTCAGGAGGTTACCTGGTATCCTCTTCTCTAAGATAGGATAGCTCTCTACTGATGGAGACACCTACATCTGCCAGTAAAAAATGTTCCAGCAGCAATAGTTCTAAAGAACTCAAGTATTTTCATTGAGTATTTTGATTACACAGTTTCATATAAAAGGTACTCTTTTGCACTTTTGTGTTATCATAGCCAGCTGCCTTTAAACAGAGGTTTTTAAAAAAGAATTGCAGTTATTCTAGAGCAGCCTGCTTTTAAAAAAAAAAAATTAAAAACAAGGACCAAGGACATTAGGGTAGAAAGTGTTATATAACCAAGTGTTGGAACAAAACCAGTATTAGTAAGAGTTATGAAAGTAGCACCCCTGATTATGCATATTTACTTTTTAATTGTCTTAATCATCAAAGAATTAAATTGACAAACATTCTCACGCAAGCAAATGCACACAAAACAACTCATTCCAAGAACAAAAGTCACACAGAAACCAGGAACGTGCACAGGCACAAGGTGAAGTGTGTCACCTAATCCAGTCAAATTATGTGATGCTCAAATGAGGTGTGTACTTTTTTTTAAAGAAAAAAAAAATGAAACAAAAGAACAGACATTTAACTGTTAGAAAACTGTTTATTAGTATTTTGAAAATGTTCATTACAGTCATATGCAGTTAGCAAACACTCCCTCCACAGGCATAAGAAGAAAATATTCCTTCCATACTTGAGCAGAGAGTTTCATTAGTTACCTATATTAACGGGAGGCAAAATCCAGTGGAAGTCAAGTGCCATTCCTTAGTATACTCTAGTTATAGGAAGAAAGTACCCTACCATTGAGATGTTGTTTTGTGTTTCTTTGACATGTCTTAGCTCAGGTGTGTCTAGAAGCACACTACGTCTACCTTTCATCTGCCTCTGCTCACTGCTGTACTTGACCTGCAAAACAGCAACAACAGCACACATGAAGTTTTTATTTACAGTAGAATGGATGGTGAGACTCACATCATGCAACAGTATCCTTTGCAACTAACAATTCCTGACATTTTTCTTGTTTATTTCTTTATACTCATTTTCTAGTAACTTATTTCAGAGGATTCAGATAAGCCAGTATATTGGTAAGGCCAAAGGGCATGTTTATTCCATCAATCACTCAAGAAAATAGTATTTACCTGAAAGCTGAAACTCTTGACTGTTTAAATGACATAAATGAAAAAAATTCATTTATCAACTGAAAAATAAGACAACAAGTTTAATAAGAAAACACCACTGTGACTCGGGCATCTGTAAAACGTATTTGAACAGCTGATGATAAACTAACTTCTTATTACCCAGACAGACCCAGATTGTGTCCTTAGTCTCCTTTCAGGTGTGGATTAGCTGAGAACCTGTGGTTCCCCAGGGAATTCAACCTTTATGGCAGATTATTCCTTTGGCAGCCTTTTAACTCCTGTTCAGTAGCCAGGTCACTGCCAGCAGCACAAAAGCAACACGTCTGGCACAAATCAGAATATGTTGTTTTCAAAGAGAACATTTGAGAACCTCCTATGTCACATTTCTTCTTATTAGCTCCTTTTGTGGTATTTTACAGACTTATAAAGATGCAAGGTTAATTACCTGTTTCAAAAAAAATACTCAAAATTGTAAACCAGTACAAGTAGTTGGTCCTACTCGTTGGTTCTAGAGCAAGTATTCTTACAGGTTCTTCTGGCTGGTTGAATTCTTCTACTAACAGACCCTCTTAGCTCCTTCATTGCATTGTAACCTGTGCACTGAGTGTTAGAAAATATTTTAGATTTACCTATATATTCACACTCAAAGTATTACTTCTCAAATCAGCTGTGCAAATCTATTTCAACATGCATTTGTGCTGACACATACCAAGTACTGAAATTGTCTAAACCTCCTTAAAATTTCATCTTAGCTAAGCACAACATACCTAGGCAAATATGAGTCTTGATATCTGTTTCATATGTAAGTTTGAAGTAACATACAGAGAAACAGAATTATATGGTACTACATATTCTTCAAACCCTTCTTTATTAAACAGTAAATTTTCTTAGCAAATATATTCAGCTACATATGCTATACATAGGTCACTGTCTGGACAGGATAATTACAGCCAACAGTTTGGGTTTCATCCACTGCTTATTAACATAGAGAAGTATTTATGCCTGTAAATCTTGAGAAACAAAGTAAAGGAGTCACTTGGGAAAAAAAAAAAAGCTTCATTTTCAGAAATAAAAAAAATATTGACATTGAAAGAACTGTTGGGTAGTTTTCCTCTTATTTTTAACTATGCACCTCAAGACTGATTGACTTTGGTAAATATGCATGAGTATTTTAAGAATATCCTTAAGACATACGTAGTTCCAAGGTCAGATTCGCTCCTTTGCCTTAGACAAATCCCCTGACAAATCCAACTTACTTTACTTTTCACTCCTACACTCAGTTCTAAAGCATTCACCACTATTAATTCTTTTCTGCCACCTTGAAACAGTGGCTCTGCATGAAACCTGTTCTATTTACTGCTTGCAGGAGCTTTGGCCCTAATGTTGTTTCAGGGTTGAGGACACAGACTGCAATGCAACTACTCTGGTCCTTTACTTCACCACGCTGTTTTGATTTCTTCTTTGCTCCTGATTAAAACTATCTGCTGCTTCTTACATGTAGTGGCAATTAAAAAAAAAAAAAAAGTAAGTATTATCATAAAAGCCAAGAAAAAAACCAGTATTTTAGTCTTTAGTGCTTAAGACTAAACACTAAGGACATTAGGACAGGACTTACTTACAACTACTCAGTTCTGAGACAGGTGGCACGTCGCAGAGTGGAATGAATGACTATATACTTCCATGCTTTGAACCATTAAAAAAAAAAAAAAAAAAAAGACATTTGCACTAAAGTTAAATTCTCATTTCCTTTGTTCTTACCTGCAATCTACTCCTGCAACCTAGCAACCAAAACTTGGTAACAAGAGACCAAGGTTCTTGAAAGAATGACTAACCTCTACTGACTGCCTTCTTGAAAAATACTTGCACCAACACAACCACTTACTTTTTTGCAAGAATAATCAGGCAAGTCTAAATATTTTTGTTGCCTGTACGTGCAGTGCATGTACTCAAAGAACAAAAAAAAAATAAAATCCACCCAATGGATGATGCAGTCGGATTCATTTGACACATCAAATCTAAATGGAAAAGCATATCCTTCTTAGATTCCTGCAAGGAATGAAAATCTAAATGACAAAAAGATTCAAACAACTTGCCGAGCTGATATTGTCTTGATTCTTCTTGACTCTCTCTATCTCGGGAGTGACGCTCACAGCAGTAGCTTTGCCAGGCTGCTCTCTGTAGTGAACCTATTATTTAACAGAATCAAATGGTACATACTATTTCAGCCAGAGGAACATCACATTGTTTTACATTAAAATTTATGATTTAAAAGGTCATACAGGAAACAACTGAAAAGCTAAAATGCATTTGAAGTTTATTAAAGCCTATAAAACTTGATTTTTGAAGCATAACCTTGAATTCTTTCTGTATAGCATTCCTATTAATGCATTTGTCTGGATATATATACACATAGGCACACAACATCTTGACATTTACCACACTGGTCCTTGGCTGGATACAGAAATATATTTGGAATGGAGTAAATCACAAATAATGCAGTAAAGTCAGGCAGAGCACATGAAAAACTCAATTTCAGCAATGCCCAGTGTAAATGTATGTTTACCCAGACACATAGATTCCATAAGGAAACCATCAATGTTCTAGCTTTTATACTCTAGATATAGAAAGGTGATTAAACACAGTGGGTGCAATACATCAGGCAACTGCCAATGAATAAAACTGCCTAAATTTCACCATGTGCTTATTTAAATGTACTGTAGGAATATCCCCTCTATTGCTTTTTAACAAAATACGTTTGTAGCAACAATGCATTAACCAAATGCACACACAAGGCAGGGTCAGCATCTAAAGCAGATAAAGGATAGGATGTGGCATTGATAGACCAATCAGTCTAATGTTAACCCTGGCCCCAAATACAAACTGTGCTGATAAACTGTGCTCATGATTCTGTAGTGCACTGTGGGAGCAATGCACATATTGTTCAAGCAATTGCTTTCCAACACAACATAGTTTTGATATGTCCACAGCAATTGCTTTCCAACACAACATAGTTTTGGTCTGTCCACAGCACAGAATCACAGAATGGTAGGGGTTGGAAAGGACCTTTGGAGATCATCTAGTTCAACCACCTGCCAAAGCAGGTCCAGGTTGGACAGGAACCCATCCAGACAGGTTTTGAATATCTCCAGAGAAGGAGACTCCACAACCTCTCTGGGCATCTTGTTCCAGAGCTCTGTTACCCTCAAAGTAAAGAAGTTTCTCCTCATGTTGACATGGAATTTCCTGTGTTCTAGATTGTGTCCATTGCCCCTTGTCCTGTCACCGGGCATCACTGAGAAGAGTTTGACCCCATCCTCTTGACGCCCGCCCTTGAGATATTTATAAGCATAACATACTCCAATTGAAAAATTAACACCTTATAAAAATGGTGGTAAGCTATCAAATGGATTAAACTCGCAAACTGACATTTGTAAAGGCAAAATGATTTTTCAAGACATCATGTTTCTAAAAACATCTGAAGTTAAAGAATCTTCCTCCAAAGCTATTTCAGTGACCTACAAGAGAATTTAAACTTTCCAATGAAATTTGCACAACACAAAAATTGGTCAAAGGCAAACAACTATGTAAATAGAACAACTACTGAGACTGGATTGAATCATGTGGGAAAACAGGTTTTTTCAATAGCGTGCATTTTAGAAGAGCTAGATTTATCAACATAAATCCAGGAATACATAGCATATATGATTCTTGAAAATTGTAACTAGATTAATTTGAGGAATGTGGCATAAAACACCCCAGGGAATCACTGTAGATATTGGTAGCACCATGGAATATGGCTGGTGATGGACGTTCCCAGCGAGGAGGGTGGGTGGTCTCAAAGACTCATTAATGAAACAACTTCATCAACAGAGGAAGGCAGCAGCACGCTCCAAAAGTCCTGGCCATGGCTGTGTCAGCCATTAGACTGATAGGAAGGCTACTGAGGAACCAAAAAGAGAGACCAGTAAAAAAGCTGGAGTTTGAGTACAACTACAGCCATTTTTTTTTTTACAAATATAATAATAAAAAAAAGATGGAAAAATATATTATGTTTTAAAAAAAAAGAAAAAAAATCTGTCAAGATTTCCTGCAAATATCCAAGACAGAGAATAACATTTCAAAACATCACAGCCCTTTTGTTAGTGGAATATGTGATGCTTCACGTGCCATTTCCCAAACCAATGGCTTTTCACAATTGCTTTCTAAATCAGGGTTTTCAAGTAATTCCATTACTGAGCCCTCACTTTAATAAAGAACAGGCACAGCTTCTGAAGGCAAAACTTTGTAGTCATCCTCTGCGACTAAAAATTATACAAAGGATTAAATGAGAGCAACTTCCCATGCTGACGTTCTCTTGATTCCTCTTGACCCTTTCGATCTCAGGGGTGATACTCACAGGTGTGGCTTTGCAGAGCTGCTCTTTGTACTGAACCTGGCAAACGTGGCAGAAGATGTTACACAGAGACTTTCGAGTAACAGAAATACAACAGCGTGTTAGACATCATTAAAAAGCACACCGCATTACCATTCCTTAATAAATACCCACATCTTTCCACACAACGCTTAGTACCCACCTTCTGCCAATTCTTCCATTTCAGACACAGACAACTGATACTTCAATACAAATACTTCACTCTCGTTGATGTTAATCAAAGTGCAAGGCTAAGCAGTTATCATTTTACCATTAATTGATTAAATTAGTCTGTGTAGACAAACAGGAACTAGCACAAACACCGCAGACATATTTACTGAGGCACAAACACATGTAATAAATCAGAGAGAAGTCTGCAAGCAATGAAAATGAGACACACATTGCTGATATTCTTCTGGTTTTCCTTAACTCTCCTTAGCTCAGGTGGATCAGAAATAGTTGTTGCATGCTGAATTTCTTCCTTGTATTTAATCTGCACCATAAATATTACAAAATATTAGCAATCAAAGATGATACAGACAAGCGCTAAACCACAACAAGCATTTTGCAATCTCTCCCTTACACATATTGCACAGCTAGACCACACCTATCCACACTAGTGACCTGAAAGGAAACAGTTATATCCAATTTCTGAAACAGGCTGCTAGAGTCTCCAATGCACCTTGTTTGGTGCCACGCAGCAGAGAGTGCATATAACAAGCCTCGTATCCTAAAACTCTTACAGTGGGAATACACATCAGATGGGATTGTGGCTATCTTCATGCTAATTGGGATGCTGCACAAATTACTTGGTCTTGCTATTATCTTGCTATGGAGTCTACCAGTCCATTTCAGAAACCAAACATTTCCCAGATGTGTCCTTAAAAGATGACTTCAAAGTCTCAATTCAAGTTCTCTAAAAACACAGAGACGCATCAGGGAGAATGCAGATGTTTGGATGGAGAATGCCTTTGAAGATGCTGTCAGATATTTACTGTTGCTTTCGCCAGATTTAATCTCTTCTGAACAGCAGTATGTTTGGATATGGTAGACTCCATAATTTGAAAAATGCGCAGAACTAGAATTTTTTCAATTACACACCATATGTACCAAAACTGGAATTCAATTTAACAAGAAAGAATTGTAAGGTTAAATGGATGTAGTACTAAAAAGAAAGGCATCATATTTTCTGGTTTTCCATATGCTATCCAAAAGGGTCATCTTGGACAAATCTGTGTATTGTTTTTGCTTTACTGTTACTAAATACTTGCCCAGTATTCAGCACATTCAGCTTCCAATCTCTTATGCCACTGTAAAATAAACAATACTTGCAGACCATGCCTTCCATTACAGGGATACGGCACGCTTTCTTTTTCTTTACAATGGAAATAAACCAGCAAAATTCATAAAAATATTCAAAATTGAGTGTGTGGCAATACATAATAGCTGGAAACGTTTTTCATTAGCAAGACTCAAGGAAGGAAAAGTACTTTAAGAACAAGGGAGCTGTATAATGAATCGATTTGTACAGTTTTATATTAATGCAGCATACAAAACTTCTGTTAAATACATTGTAAGTCTGCAAAACCAAGGTCTCAATAATCGGAAAATGACACAATTCACTTAATTCTAACCTTAGTTTTGCCTTTTGTACAAATATGCTCCATAACCAGATTTTAATATATTTTATACTACTTCATTATTTTCCTCTTTAAGTGCTTTATAATCTTATCTATTATCAAAAGCTGCTTTGCTCAAGAGAATTCTGCCTCTGAAGAGAATTCACTACACACAATCAATGACCCTTACTTAGTGAGTAGTTCACATGCAGACCATGACTCATGGTTGGGCTTTTTTTTATTTAACTGCTCTAAGGTCCTTCTTTGATGACAGAATAACACATTTCTTCAGGAACTTTTCTATGTTGCTCCTCGCTAAACCATCTGAGTTTTTCACACACATTAATTCACTAATTTTGCTGTGAAATGAGAAAAAACGGGAATTGTGACAAGGAAAAGTACTATTTTTACTAGAGGGCACAGAAAAGTAACAGCTAATCTGGCTACATAATTTTAAAAACCATAGGAATATACAGCACCTGCATTCAAAAGAGAATTCCCATTGAACGTTTGCAAAATGCAAAACCAGAGCAGGTCTGCTTCCGTGGCAAAGTATAAAATCATAAACTTTGGCAACGGATCATCAGGTCTAGACACAGGAACTTGAATTCAGGTTCTTGCTTTTGAGTATTGACTTAGTGACCTTAATACTACTCCCTAAAGGTAGCTCTTGGGGACACAATTTCTCATGATGTACATTCCTTCTTGTGCCCCTTCATCTTAAGCCCTTTGTGGTTTGTTTAGATTGACTGCCCAAACCCGTGAGAACAATCGTAATTTGTTACCTCTGTGGACACCACCATTAAAGAAAGGGAAAATATTTGACCAAGGGTACTTCAGATACACGCTGACAGCAAGGGAGTGATGAGTCTATATGACTTGGGTCCTGTTTCAGCTCTTCTGGAAGGAAGCACCTATGCACAGGAGCACCTCAATCTGCCTGTCTTTCCCCACATTTGGCCTGTCCACTTTCACCAAGCCCTTCTACACTTTCAGTTCCTTACCCCAGACTCTTTTTTCCCCCAAATCCACTGTACCAAATGTCACTTAGATAATTTTCATCTCGCTTCTCCAATACATGGTACTTCTGAAGAGTGCCAAATTTTTAACACAGACAAAACAACTTGTTTTTCTCTAAGCTCATACTTGGAAGCTGCTTTGGCTGAAATTATAAATAAATAAATAAGACCAAACCAGCCCAAAGCACAAACCAGGAATGGAAAATTTCATTCCAGACAGTTTAGGACTGGCAGAAGTATTAAACCACTGGAAAAAAGGGTCTTTTAATAGAGACTATTAGGTAAGCTTAAGAATTGGCAGCTCTACCAGTCCTTAAAATGCTTCAAAATGTCTATTGCTTGAGTTTTAGTCAGACCCTAGCTCTGTGGTGTTGACTGACATATCACAGGCGTTTCCTCATGGATTGCACACAAACAAAAACACATCTTCCCCCAAAAGCCTTCTTCTCAGTGCTGTGTCCAGCCCTGCTTGTCCCTCATTATAAAAAAGTTTTGAAAAAATCCTTAGTTATTTGCAGCTTCTCAGTTCAGACTCAGTTACAGTCCATGGGTCTGGTGTTTACTTTCAAACCTGTGTGAGATCTGGATTCCAAATATTTAGGAGGCTGCTTCTTCCAAGCCAATCATCACAACAGGTGAGATGAGCTCAACCCTCTTGGCTGTCACCACCTTGTTTTTTAGGATTTGAAAACAGACTGTTCTGATCTTTGTCTCCAATATATGTCATCTGGAAGAATCTGATCACTTTCAGAATATGATGCAATGGACTTTTTCTGCATGGTTGGGTTGTAAAGTGAGTGTTATTTCAGTTTGGTGTTCCGGGTTGTTTTGCACTGCAGATGTGCTTCACGTTCCACAGTTTCATTTAGCTCAGCAAATAGTTTTAAAGCTGTCGTGAGTCCTCCTGGCCAAATTCAAAGATACGTGTAAAATGTTTAAATTTAATGGAGTCAAAATTGGTGTAATTTACCCTTCCTTTGGGACTCCTGTAAATTATACAATATAATTTCCCTCTTACTGACATACAATTTAAAACTTTCTTGCACGTTGCCTTTAAATTTGGGATTCTACACTTTTAATAAATATTATGCAGGACTTAATCTAAAATACACTCCATGTAACAAAGTATCTTTTATAAAATATTAACCCTGCACACAAACTAGCAAGGTAAAGGCCGTGCTACTTATATCATACTACTAAACCACTAGTGCACTTTGTGTTTCTCTTGATGTGCTTTTGTTCAAGCATGTTTACTAACACACTGACCCACCTTTCGTTTTCCCCTCTTCACCACTGTTTAGGATTTCTAAAACAGCAAGTGCACTAAAGACTATTTTTCCATTTCACTTTGAAAGGTATCGAGAAAAAGCATTAGACTACCCCTAATAAACCTGTGTGTGTGCGTGCGTGTGTGCCACTACACTCAAAATAAATGTCTGTAGTAACTGGAAATCAAACAGGTAGCAAGAAATTAGGCTTCTGTTCTAGAACACCAGTACAAATCTGGCTAAAAAAAGCCCCAAAACCGTAATTGCACAGGGTGGGGGGGAAAACAAACAAAAAAAACCCAAAAAGAACAACAAGAAAAACGAGAAAAAGCATTAGACTACCCCTAATAAACCTGTGTGTGTGCGTGCGTGTGTGCCGAGAAAAAGCATTAGACTACCCCTAATAAATCTGTGTGTGTGTGTGTGTGTGTCACTACACTCAAAATAAATGTCTGTAGTAACTGGAAATCAAACAGGTAGCAAGAAATTAGGCTTCTGTTCTAGAACACCAGTACAAATCTGGCTAAAAAAAGCCCCAAAACCATAATTGCACAGGGTGGGGGGAAAAACAAACAAAAAACCCCAAAAAGAACAATAAAAAACACCCACCCTCAAATCAAGACAACCTTCAGCTTCCCAACCAGAAACACTACTTCAGGATTTAGGATCCGTGGTAGGTTGCATTGAACTGTGCCACTACACTCAAAATAAATGTCTGTAGTAACTGGAAATCAAACAGGTAGCAAGAAATTAGGCTTCTGTTCTAGAACACCAGTACAAATCTGGCTAAAAAAAGCCCCAAAACCGTAATTGCACAGGGTGGGGGGGAAAACAAACAAAAAAAACCCAAAAAGAACAACAAGAAAAACCCACCCTCAAATCAAGACAACCTTCAGCTTCCCAACCAGAAACACTACTTCAGGATTTAGGATCCGTGGTAGGTTGCATTGAACTGTGACTCAAAATGACAAGATGAAAAGTGATGGATGGCACAGAGAAAAATTCCATGGAAAATGTGAGGTTTTTAAATTTTTATAGCAATTCCTTACCTGACCTTACTTTGGTGGGAAATGCCATATTTAACACTACTCAGTAAACAAGTAAATTTTAGTAGAATACGTGTCCAGAGACACTTATTTGGATTTCAGCTAATATTTAAACACAATCTAGTGTCATGCCTATGCATTACTTTCAAACTTTACTTTTTAAAACGCATCTAATCATCAGAAAAGTCACATCACAAACATAAAAATGGCCCCAGAGGACTCTGCACCAAAAATTCCAAAAAAGTGAACAATGCAGCTACAAGTGTTTTCTTGTTTGGCAGTCATTTTTCCACTTTTGTTTTCCACATTTTGCCATGTATTTATTAGAAGAGCACGTTCTACTTGTAGAAAACTCTCATTTTGATACTTTATTTATAATTGCTCATTAATGTGCCAAAGACATTGAGCATCCATAGATAAACAATAATTTCAATTCAGAACCAGTCTCACCAGATCCACAGATCACCATGACATCAGCATGTAAAGAGGCACAAACCCTCCAGCTTTTCACATAGCTTGAGCCTGGACATAATTTTCCTCTTCTTGATGTGTAATACATGCAGACTCTACAGGAACATCACAAATTTTCTATTTTGTGACATTTTTCTAAATTGTAAATTACAATTGCAATTCATTCTGTCATATCAGGAAATACATTTCATGTTTCCCACTCTTGAAAGTCAGAAGTCTTTCCTCAAATATTTATATAAACTTTTTTCCTACGTTTCATGATGCTTCAATTTGAAACTCTACTTTCGGACACAGAACTACACTAGAGTGGAGCTCTAGCTCTACCAGAATAGAGCTCTATATCCAAAATCCAGAGAAGTAGTATTTGAATGACATGTGTGATATGAAACTGTAGAATTTTTGATGAGTATTTACGCACATAAGCGTAATTAATGTTAATAACACTTACCGAACTAATAATCTGTTGATTTTTCTTTACTCTTTCAATCTCTGGAGTCTCTTTTACAGCTGTGCCAGCTCCTACTTCCTTCTTATAAAACACCTCCATTTCCCCAAAAGAAAAAGCAATTATGAGACTGTTAGCAATGCAAGTACAAGCTCTCATAAAAGGAATGGGCAATTTTCCAAGTTCCAAATTGGTCTGATCATAAACCTTGCTAAGAAAGCAAATACTTTAATTTTTCATAAATGGGACTAATTATCAATAACTATAATAACATTCTGTTTGTTTTCAACTGTAACCCAGATATTCTGTTATTATCCTTCAGACTGACTTCAAACATTTGTAAGTGCCTGAAATTATAGTTTTAACTTTGGAAATAATATTAAAATTTAGATCATAATCTATAAATGTTTACAAATGCAACTTTATGCTTGAGTAACCTCACTCAATTCAATGTATTTGAAGGTGCATGTACATGCTATATTTGAATTATTTTTTTTAATCTTCAGATTTTTAAAATACTGAGAAGCGAACAGATACAATTATTTCTAATTTAGCAAACTAGAAAACTCACATATTTATGACAAAATAACCAGAAAAGCCAGAGCCCCAATGCAAGTCAAGCAATTTTTTGATTTCTGGGTTCAAGCGAGAAAGCCTAGGACTATACCTAAAACCAAAGCTCACTTCTGAAAAAGATACACAAGCGGTGTACATAATTATCTTCTCTATTTCAACTGTTTCAATGAATGATAAAACCCAAAGCACATCGCTAGAATCAATCATTCAAAGTTACTGAAAGAGACAGTAAATAACCGCTCCACAAATTCCAAATGTGGGTATAATTGAAATAACCATGGAGCACCAGTTCATGCTGCAAAACTCATAAAGAAGTTTTATTTGAATTTCAGCATTTGGTGACACAGCTGTTGCCATTCCATTAAGTATTTCCAGGCTGGTAGTGTAAAAACAAGTCTGATACTGGAGTTCGTAAAATAAATCTTCGCCATTCAGTATTTCTGCCTTTCTTAAACCGAGATTTATTTAACTTTTTTTTTTTCCTTTCAATAAACCTCAACAATAATACTTCATTCTTGATGCCTCTCTCCTACTTCCTTGAAGTCCTCTTTAACCTAGGGGAATCAGTACCACCAAATATTCTAGAGGACAGTGAATCATTTATAACCATAACTCATTTTTTGAATATTCAGAAAACCTTTAACAATTTAGAATTTTGTTACACCATGTCAGAACAGAGACACTTTGTGAGTAACAACTTGGAAATTCTTCTGCACCAACAGGTTAGGATCAGGTAGAAGGAGTTACATAGTGGACTGAACTAAAATATACTTTTCTCCACTGG
Organism: Calidris pugnax; assembly: GCF_001431845.1. Classification (NCBI taxonomy): domain Eukaryota; kingdom Metazoa; phylum Chordata; class Aves; order Charadriiformes; family Scolopacidae; genus Calidris; species Calidris pugnax. The sequence continues at coordinate 2,659,465 of NW_015090775.1, read as the reverse complement.
AGTGGAGTGGTAAAGGAAGGAGTGGTAAAAAATGCTGGAATTTTTCTATGAAAGAGATGATGGTGCAGTAAATAACCTATTGTAAATCATCTGCCAAAAGCAGCACTGATCTTATCTGTAAAGCCAGCCACTTTTTGTCCCTTTAGGCATGAAAATACTTGAGACGAAATCCAAAAATCAGAAGCCTATTAGGGGTCACTAAATTTTTTCTATTAGGGCTGCTCCCAGCTATATCTTAACTTAGTAAAAAGTAACTTACCTTTCTAATCTACATTGCCCAGAATACAGAAAGATTAATACTTAGAGAAAGAAAAAAAATTATAATTCAATCACAGCTATAAACTGGTTTCATAGAATCATAGAATCATATGGGGTTGGAAGGGACCTCTGGAGATCATCTAGTCCAACCCCCCCACCGGACTGGGTCTATCTAGAGCAGGTTACACAGGATCTTGTCCAGGAGGGTTTTGAATGTCTCCAGAGAAGGAGACTCCACCACCTCCCTGGGCAGCCTCTTCCAGTGCTCTACCACTCTCACAGGAAAGAAGTTCCTCCTCATGTTTAGGTGGAACTTCTTATGTTCAAGTTTGTGCCCATTTCCTCTTGTCCTGTCCCTGGGCACCACTGAAAAAAGACTGGCCCCATCCTCTTGACATCCTCCCTTTAAGTATTTATAAACATTGATCAGATCCCCCCTCAGCCTTCTCTTCTCCAGACTAATTTCCTACATTTGGAGGATCCAGTTCAGAAACAGAAAAACAATGATCACAAAATAAAGCAAATACAAATCACCTCAAAGACAAAATATTTTTATTTCCTATTATCTAGTACACTAACAAAGAGGATAATTTCAGCCTTGGCACTGAAAGCTCAGGCCGGCCTACAGGTCTGCAAGGGGTTCAGATGCATCAGAGGCTTGTCAAGGCTTAATTAAGTAGTGGAAGGTTATTATGTGCCTGGTACAAGGCTTAATTAAGTAGTGGAAGGTTATTACGTGCCTGGTATCTAACTGCTAGTGAGTCCATACTGCCAGACCCGTTGACCTCTTTGAGGACCCCCTCAGCCTTCTCTTCTCCAGACTAATTTCCTACATTTGGGGGATCCAGTTCAGAAACAGAAAAACAATGATCACAAAATAAAGCAAATACAAATCACCTCAAAGACAAAATATTTTTATTTCATATTATCTAGTACACTAACAAAGAGGATAATTTCAGCCTTGGCACTGAAAGCTCAGGCCGGCCTACAGGTCTGCAAGGGGTTCAGATGCATCAGAGGCTTGTCAAGGCTTAATTAAGTAGTGGAAGGTTATTACGTGCCTGGTATCTAACTGCTAGTGAGTCCATACTGCCAGACCCGTTGACCTCTTTGAGGACTCAATCAAAAGCTATCAAAGACAGGAGCAGGAAGGAAAGCAGATCAGTAGATGCCTGCCTGGCCAGCAACATGAGATACGGTGCTAACCACCGCCACACCAGGCAGTAGAGCCCCATTCAAAACCAAGAGGTGACAGACCACAAAAAACCAAAATTGGGGCCAGTGGGCCTGCCGACAGTTCCTAAACGATGTAGGTTTCAGCTGCTCCCCTCTGAAGGAAGAAAAGGAGCAGGTAATGGCTGGAAGACATCACAGGAGAGAGCACTGCCTGGAGCAGTCTGAGAGACTTTTCTTCTCTCCTCTCCCCACAGGCTCATACTCCCTCAGTGAAGCTACGGTGATATGGGAGAGCTGCAGGCAAACACCTCTGATAGAAACTAATTGACCTTGTACTCCTGTGGAGCTGGAGAAGCTGAGAATATCTCTAAGCAAAAGAACCTCATCTGTGTCAGATAGTACTAAGGAATTTAATTAACTTATATTCCTTCCTCTCAAATCATTGGCTTTATTAGTATTACTTAGCCTGCCATAAAAAACAGACACTCACTGAACAGCCTTTGGTTCCCGAGGCTATATTTACTCCTCTCCTCTGTTATATTACAAGCAAAGCTAGAATTACAAACAGCAGAATTAACGGGCCCAAAAAGGAAATGGAACTGAGTGCCTCACAAAGGGCAATTTTAGAAATCTAAGTTCATAACTCATATTTAGGGATAAACTGAAATTTAAATCTAGCATAAAATTAAAAAAATATCCACTATAATATAAAATCATTAGACATCTATATTTATGAAACCCGATCTCTTACATTTTATGCCCAAATCTTGATGTTCTGCACATATGATAGGAAACAGATGAAAAATCTTACATGCATAATAACAAGCCTTAGATTTTTTTGTCCTTTTGAATAAAGTACTTCCTGGGGCTTGATGGAAAAAAAGAAAAAAGAAATCTTCATTTAAAAATAACTGTGGCTTGGCAAGGTGGTATAAGTGGTTTAGCAATTCAAAATACCAGTGTCACACCTAGAAAAGCTGGGTAATTTTTTTACTGAAAGCAAAGAGTGATACAGATTTTGCCAGGAAAATTATGCAAATGGTTCAAAGGACATTTACTCATAAGTTCCCTTTTTCACGCTGCAGCACAAGAGAACCCATTTAAACTGAGAAACATCTGAACAGTTGCAAGCAAAGAGAGAAGCACTATTACTCACTGAACTGATGTTTTTCTGAGTACTTTTTATCCTCTGCATCTCTGGAGTGTCTGGGACAGCAGAATAGTTACAGAGCATCTTCTCTGCTTCATCTTTGTACATTTTCTGAAAAATAATTTTAAAATGCCTATTTCCTGGGCTCAGAATATCCAAACTGCAGCAAAAGATGCTTACTGCTGAGGAACCTCAACATCCTTGTACAGTATTTATTTCAACCTCTATCCTCTGTAATATTGTTATCATTGTCTGTGTGGGACACCTGACACTGTGTCCCCTACTGAAAATATATTACATATATATATATTTATAAATATATACTCTAATATATATATATATTGCCTTCACTCTCAGGACATATATACTCTTCTCATTAGGTAATATATCAAGACCTGCAAGTAGATCTAAACAATTAAATTCAATTTACATGGCATGATAGGCCTAAATACAATTAAGAATCAGGCAGTAAGATTTTTTACCACATATAAATTAATTTAATATGGGTATGAAAGCCTCTACAGAGCTAGAGAAGAGGTATTTGGAGCAATGTATGTCAAGCACTCATTGTTACACAGAACTAAAACATTCAGCCTTTGAACTATGCCTACCTGGCTTGCTATTTCTGAAGCCCTTTTGACTCGCTGTATTTCAGGAGTATATGGGCCAACTTGCATCCCTTTTCCTATAATTTCAGTCTCCAGATCCTTTTTATATTCTTTCTGAAGAAAAAAAGAAGGATAAAACCCATAGCTAATTCTACAGTTATTTGCACATGGTATCTTCAAAGCTATTCTGATAACACGGGTCAGACTTTAAAACTAAATTCTTCAGCTTCTTGAATTTAATTTTTGTTTATTGTGCACTGCTTATTCCTTTTAGCCCTAGTCTGTCCAAGAAGACTGTATGTTTTTAACATCTCACTGTGTTTTACTTCCAAAATAATCTTATGAGATCCATTCTGTACTCACCTGGCTTACAATTTCAGAAGCTTTTTTGGCTCGTTGTATATCAGGGGTATCCATGCCCACTTCCATTCCCCTTCCTTTAATTTCGTTCTCCAAGTCTTTCTTGTATTCTTTCTGAAAAGTATAGCATTTGAAATACTCGCATCTCACAGCCAAATTCTTAAATTCTTCCTATTTTATATATGTGATTCCACTGAACAGCAGTCTTAAAATACCAAATAACCTCTGATTCAACAGCATTTGTAGAATCTATCTATGAGACACCTATGCAGTAGCTGCCGACCAGTTAAAAAGTTCTGGTAACAAACTGCTTACTTCAAATCTCACATAGCTTCTCACATCTACTGTCTTTGAGCTTCAGCAGCCACAATTACAGACGCGTAAACCAGACTTTCTCCCTCAGCAGTGCTTCACAAGACTGGGGTCATAAGGCTTCAGCATCTCTCTAACTCTGTTTATTATTTGGCCCTAACAAGCAGCTTTTTAGACCTAAAAGCAGCAGGGCTTGCAGCTGCCGACCACAGCCCAGGCCAGGTGTGGCTCATGAGGAACAAGAGCCACCTGCGAAAGATGAGAGAAATGTCAAAGTTCTGGGAAGCCTTAACCTTCCCCCGTATACTGATTATGCAACTTTTAGACTCTAAAAAGCTCAATGGATTAGGTATTTGGTGAAATTTGTGGTAGCCTAGACTGGTCACCACCTGGAATTCTCAATGACAATAATCTGCTGCATCCTGTCAAATTGAAAGCTTCCACCAGGTACAGTACTGACCGTGCTTGCAATTTCAGAAGCTCTCTTGGCTCGTCTTATCTCAGGAGTATCTGGACCAACTTGCATACCTTTTCCTTTAATTTCAGTTTCCAAGTCTTTCTTGTATTGCTTCTGTGAAGATAAAACTTCATAGATTATATTCACAATAGCCAGAGAGTTACAGATAGATTTTTGCACAAGAGATCCAATTTAAGATTTAGAGTCAATCAAAAAATCTCAAGTTAAGAGTCACAGCTCTCAAGAGCATTGGCAAGCTTTTGTCAGGAAAACGCATAAACTACAGAAGGAAAACTTGAGGATATATTCACTGAATGTACAAAACTCTCTACCAGTGAATTTTTAATTTGGCAGAGGATGGGGGAAATCAGTCCATACAGCCTGTTACAATTATCCTCTAAAGTAAAGGGGAAGTTTAGCTCTGCAGAACATAGTGTAATAAGCTGGTACTTGAGGCCAGCCTAAGTGAAACACATTTTACATTTAAGAAAATATTTTATTTATGAAAAGACTACATGTTAGAAATTTGATACCATACAGCATTGTTTCCAGTGAACCTTCAGAGCAGGAAGTTGTAATTTATTCATTTAATAGGTCTTTCCTGAACCACAGCCATTAGGCAAGTGGCAGTACTCATCCACGATTGCTGCTTTTCCCCCACAACATAAATTATAAATAACCAATAACTAGGAAACAAAATAAATATTTCATCTTATCCAAGCAAGGATAAAATTCTTGTTCATCAGCACATGATATTAGAATGTAATACTGAAATATTGTATATAATACTTGTACTTTTTTTTTTTTAACAAAAAATTAAAATATTCTTAGGCAGTGCTATTTCTAGTAGGAATCATTCTTTTCTATTATAGTTTCCAACTGTGGAAAACAGGTTTGGAGGTTTTTCAAAATAAATATATAAAATTAGAATATTTTCTTATTACTTTCTCTGATTGTTAACTATTTTTCAGGTTGTACTTTAGTTAGAAGAAGGAAAATATCTTTCTATTCAATGCAATGGTCTGATCACTTATAGCATAAAGTTATGAGAACAAGAGCAAAAAGACTTTCATCTTTCATCTCTGTCTCACTCTGACATGGAAATAAACGTGATAAAGCAACCCTTTGCTTCCCAAATCATGTTTTTTTTTGCAAAAAGTATGTGTTAATCTGTGAGAAGACATCATCTCTCTCTTCCTCTCTGCTAAAGGTGGAATGGCAGATGTTTCCTCCTAGCTTCCTACTTTGTAAAACACCAAGGAAAAGACAATCCTGGGAGTTACTTGTACGCAGTGGTAAGGTTGGCCCTATGCATGGCATTCCCTCTGCTTATAGCTATGTGTGTATGTGTGCCAATAAACATATATCTATATATTAAATGAATATAAAGTATTTCACTGAATTTCACTGAATTTTAGAGTTGGAAGGGACCATAGAGATCATCTAGTCCAACTCCTCTGCTGAAGCAGGATTGCCTAGAGCTTGTCAGAGCATGTTACTCAGGAGCATCCAGGCGGGTCTTGAAAATCTCCAAGGAAGGGGACTCCACACCCTCCCTGGGCAGCCTGTTCCAGGGCTCTGCCACCCTCACCGTGAAGAAGTTTCTCCTCATATTTGAGTGGAACCTCTTATGTTCCAACTTGTGCCCGTTGCCCCTCGTCCTCTCATGGGCAAATACTGAAAAGAGTCTGGCTCCCTCCTCCTTCAGCCCTCCCTTGAGATACTTGTAGGCATTGATAAGGTCTCCCCTCAGCCTTCTCTTCTCCAGACTAAAGAGTCCCAGCTCTCTCAGCCTCTCCTCGTTAGGGAGAGGCTCCAATCCTTGAATCATCTTTGTTGCCCTTTGCTGGACTCTTTCTAGTAGTTCCCTGTCCCTCTTGAACTGGGGAGCCCAGAACTGGACGCAGTACTCTAGTTGTGGCCTCACCAGTGCAGAGCAGAGGGTGAGGATGACTTCCCTTGACCTGCTGGCTACACTCTTCCCTATACAACCCAAGATACCATTGGCCTTCCTGGCCGCAAGAGCACACTGCTTGCTCATTGTCATTTTACTGTCCACCAGGACCCCTAGATCTTTTTCTTCAGTAGTTGCCTCTAGCAGGTCCACCCCTAACCTGTACTGGTACCTTTTCACATATATATACACATATATAAAATAAATGCATATATTGCTCTGGAAGAATGACTCCCCAAAGGTGTGAAGTGCAGCATGAGCTTTGCCTTCCCTCTTTCCTCCCCACTGCTGCTTCCCAGGCAGCCTGTGCAAGCTCCTCTGCAGGACCTGCTGCCCTGCCAGCTTTGAAACCTGCTGCTCTGCTGAGCACACAGGGTTGCCAAGCACATGAGTTCCTCAGGATGGTCTTCAGGAAACAGTAACAGATGAGGGAGTCTTCCACTTCCACTCCCAAATCTTCCCAATGGATAGATCACACACTTCCATGCTTCCATGTCACCTCCAGAGCAACTTAGACCAGCACAGTTAAGACCAAAGTTCAGTTCCGAAAATACACTCTGGAAGGAGCCTCCACCTGTCTGTTTGCATGGGATGAACCCCAAGTTCAAGAAAATCCATTTCTTCAGGAGCAACTCTACTTTTGGAAAAAGGTTTTCACAAGTAGAACAGTTTGTTTGGATAAAAGATCTTCCCGAGATGCCTGGCAGTCATTACCAACATTTATTTTCAGATAGCAGGTATGTGATTCCAAAACCTCAAAACTATTGCATTGACTTTTCCTTACAAGTCCATTAACAGTCAACTCTTTTTCCATTACAGTATTAATTATACTAGCTGAACAAATCAATAGATGGAAAAACGAACCCAGTTTTAAATGTTATATTTACTGACCCCACTAACAATTTCTATTGTTTGAAAATCTGAAATATTTGTCATAAATTGGGTTTTTCTCAGAGCTTTTCTATATTCTTAAAGCAAAACAGAAATAGCTTTAGTTTTGATACACATTTCATTGTCAATTATATTTAAAAAAAATTGGAATATTTTCAGTTGAGTAGAACATAAAGAGTGAACTTTCTGTGACATCAATAACCTTGACTAGCATAACATACCTCATTTAGTATCTGAGCTGCGTTCTTCACTCTTATCAAATCTGGTGTATCTTCAAACACTGTCATTCCTTTTCCTTTCATCCATTCTTCCAAATCTTTTCTATACTCTTTCTAAGGATTTAAAAAAAAAAAAAAAGAGAGAGATTTCTCCACTTAATATTGTGTGCAAGATCTTGAAAAGAAATGCCAGTTATTAAATGTCTGAAGGGTCTCTTTGAAATGTCTATGAAATATGAATTAGCTGAAGTACAGGTTTCAGAGTTAAAATAGAATGAGAAATTATGAAATCAAAAGGTACAATGTTGAAAAAGTGAAAAGGTTTTAATGTAGTCATGTATTTTCCTGTTGTGCTCTTGAAAAATAGTCCTCTCCTGTACCATACATTGTTTAGGGGTCTCAGCTGCCTCTCTACAGACACTGTAACTGCAGTAGCATTTGCTTTTACAGACCAATATTTGCTGTGCCGCAGTTTTTACCTCTGTTCCACTAATGGCTTCACAATCAGGATGGATGCCCTGGACACTATACTAGGACCTGTTAAAATGACTGCGTGATAAATTATAATGTAGAAGCAATATCTCTTCTGTGCCCCTCAGACACTGCACTGATATGATCTATCAACATTTAGCAACTGCAGAGTGCTCAAATCTCCAGTATAAAATTAAAAACACACCAGAACCTGCCCATGGACATTTAGTTCTTTTTCTTCTCAATTCCTAGAAAGCTGACGTAAGCCCACTGAAGTTAAAGTTTTGTAAAGATATTTAATTACTTTTCCCATCTCCAGGTTTGGGTTAGCTTTTTTTAAGCAAGGAAACTAGAAAAAAATTCAAAAAAGTATTTTTTGAAAGATTTACGTAGACATGAATTAACACTTCTAATCACATATTATATTTCATAAGCAGTAGTGAGCACCTTTGTCTCTGCATAAGCTCTTCACTTAAACAAAAGGAAACCAGTTATTTTAAAAAAGCTTCTCTTTATCATCTGAAGCATGTCCTACAACAAGCAGGAAACAACTTCCATTAATTTAGAATTATTAAATTCATCTATCTTTTCTGAAGAAGCTGCGAATGTGGATCCCAAGAAGAACGTTCTTATTGTCGCAAAATGCAAAATATTTGCAGAATTTTCTACAGTAGGAAAGCAACAGAATAAGCTGGAACACAGCTGACACTTTAAAAAAAAAAAGTAATTGAACAAATAATTCATTTTTTAATAACTCCAGGTTCTCCTTCTTTTTTCATCCAGTATCTATCTAAAGTTTATTATGAACCTTCCCACAAAAACACTGAGCTACTTCCTTGAATATTAAGAAATTCTGCTGTACCTTGAAAGATAATCAATTTGAGCTATCTAATTCTTCAGGTGAACATGGATATAAATAATCTGAAATTCATGCTGTTATGCATTAAAATACCATTTCCATTTTCTCATATTCTCCCTCTCTGGCTTATAACCATGGTCTACTCCCAAAGTAACAAGTCATAAAACTTGTGGAGGTAAGAATTAGGGAAGATCTTAATGCGGGTAGGACTATGGAGGGAAGTTACCTAAAAATTTTCAAAGATGAACATTTACAGCACATCTGCAGCAGATCTGCAGACATTCAGCCAGATTAATTCAATGGAATACAAGCATTTGCATTTCCCCCCAGTCAGTAGGCACACACGAGACATGTATGCACAGAACGGCACTGCGCAAACTAGATCCAGCTTGAGACTTGCCTACCTGACAACCAAGCTTATCAGAATAAATTATTTATTAGAGGATGAATAATAAAAAAATATCTGAAAACATTTTCTTTACCCATATGAAATCTAGCATAGACTGGAATAAGCTGTTTCAAGAACAAGGAAAGGAACACAGTTCAAAGCTTTTTCATTCTAGTACCCTCAATTTGTTCACCTGCGCCGCAACAAAAATGTGAATTCTTAATACAATAAATAATGTGCTGTTTGGCTCCCCAATTCAAATAGAGAATATCTAGCAGCTCTGATATTTCAAACTATTAATTTTTTTGAAACATTTACTTCTAAATTTGATCAAATAGTAAGCCTAATCTGTAGAAACAAACAATACTCAAAACCTAACATGAAAGCAGTTTTGAATAACAATATGAAAACACTAAAGATAGAAGGATTCTCAGTTATGGAAAAAAAATGATTTAATTTATAATGCCACATACAAGTGAAGAACATTGGACAAATCTTAACGAAACAGTGGACATACAAAAATCTGCACCTTCTAACAAAATACGCTTGTAGCAGATCATATAATATCACAGCTATATTACAGAAGTTTGTTATTCCTTATTTTCATCCATAACATGTATGATAGATAATTATTTCAAATAAATTAGTTTAAAGTGACCACACACAGCTCAAAGCATCCATACAACCACAACAGACTATCATAAACCTGAAATAATTACTCAAAAGGAAAAACTGCCATCTGGACACCAACAGAAATCCTCCTTTCCACCCCTTCATCTATCAGGAAAGAAAACTCCAGGCCCTCTCTAAAACCCTAGCAAACAGATTTCTTTTGCAGCATGCCTGGAAGGTCATCAAATTTGGGCTATTTGAGTCCAGCGGGTGAACAAATTCCAAAACTGAAGCCCTCAGAGGGAAGTCCTAGCAACGATCCATTTTTTATGGAGTCACGTGATTTGTTCATTTAACTCTGTTTTTCTGGTTCAGGTGGGCTGAGCTTTATTGTTTCCTTATGTTCATATGGAAACTTCAAAACTTATTGATTTTTACGACAGAACTATTCAGAATATAAGATGACATGCTGCAATTTTGTTCTCATGAAGTCACTTTTGCATTTAGCTACCAAGTTGAGAGTTGTTCAGCACTCACTACTTTGTGGTGATGCTGCTTATTGCTCAGCTACAACTTAAAAACAAACAAACAAAAAAAAACCAAACCAAAACAAAAAAAACCCAAACAAAAATCCTCTACCTCTTTCAGAAGGTTAGTGACTTCTTTTATATGCAAGAACTCTGGGGTCTTGTCTAAATCCATTGAGGCTCTTCCCTTGATCTCTTCTTCAAAATCTTTGCGATACATTTTCTATTGAAGCAAACCCAACAATTAGTGGTATGTACATGTGCATTTCCAAGCATATTTCAGAAATAACACTGCAAATAGACCCAGAAATGAGCTGTGCTGTAAATTAATTATCATATTAATAAGCAACTTCATTACCTAAATTATCTACACAAGACACATACACAATTTAGACAAAACTACATACGTATGATACCTCCAAAGAGATTGTTTAACCTGATCTATGAAAGAAATTATTTGCTTAGTAGAGAAAAGAGAGGACAAATGGCACACGAGGTAATGGCTTAAACACATAAAAGTTTCTACCAAAAAGATGAAATAATCTGTTTTCATGACACATTGGAAATATAATGGGATCAAACTGCAGCAAGGGAGACACAGGGAAACGCTTGCTCTCAGGATGGATGGTGAAGCACTGGGCTAGGTTGTCTGGGAGGTCTTGAAACCTCCACCACTGGAAGTTTTTAATAAAAAAGTCAGAAAAATATGGCCTGGCTTAGGATAGCCAGTGATGTTCTGGAGCCCAGGAACAGTCCTTCCCCCTTGCTGAGCTCCCCAGACTGAACAGGCATGGGGTTGGACTGGGCTTTGCAGCTTCACTCACTCCCACTGGAGAAATCTCCATCATTAAAGATGAAATTATAGGCAAAATGTTAAAAAGTTAGTAATCTCTGATCTAAATGGCCCCTTGAGCTCCTTCTCAAGCTCCTTCTCAATCAAATGATGCTACATACAATCACTGTCTAGTGTTAGCACCAATGGCCTTTTGAGAAAAAAAAATGAAGGAAGAATGGAGAATAGCAAAAAGAACTACTCAGTACAAATTCTACCATATCCTCAATTTATAAAACTTTTATAATCTGCTTCATCCGTTTTCTTAACCTGAGTACAAGATGTCTGTTAGCTTCTCTGTTGATCTAAACTTTGCTAGTTCAAGCACAAAGTTTTACTAACCTCACTTTGCATCTTCTGAGCCTCCTTTGAAACCTGATACATCGGTGTATCCACAAACTCCAGCATTGATCTGCCTTTAGATTTTTCATAATTCTCTTTGTACTTAACCTAGGAAAATGAAAATAAATGCTGTTAACAGCTGAGAGGATGTGAGATCTGATTGCTTCCTATGGTGACAGACAAATCCTGTTTTAGCCATACTTCTTAAAAGGTTTTGACTTTGAAGACTCCTCCAAATATAACCTGTTGGAGACATAGGGCAGCTAGACAAGGAATTTTCTTCTGGAGTCATTTATTCCTTTGCTTCAAAATGTCAGACTTTAAAATGGTGAACTTTGAAGACAGCAGGAGTGAGGAGCATCAATCACAATCCTTAAACTAATTGTATGATTTGGGCTGAATGACCCATGTTGGCAGCTTTTAAATAAGATCCCCTGTCATGTTACCATTAAACAAGACATTTGCTGTAACAACAATAAAATCTGTTTCACACCCAGGTCCCACAGGTCTCTCTTCCAGGCTCAGGAGCACCATTCTAAAACACACTTTTGTTTGTACCTGTGGGAAGGAAATCTACTGCCTCAGTAGAGTCTGGTCTTGCACCAACATTCCCCTCCCAGCGACCAATGACCATGACCTTAAAGCTCACAGCAAAGTCACACTGAAGGGCACAGGGTTAAGATACCAATATACAACTTTTTACTAACTTGCAAAGCAAATACACCCTGTTTGGAAACCTGGAGAAGCCTTCTAACTCATTCATTCCCACTCTATGGATTAAGATAGACAAACACATTATTTAGGTCAGTCAACCAGCCTGTGATATGGTGGAATATTCAGGAGTCATTTGTTCCTTTAGGAATACGTCATTGAGGAAAGTAAACAGATACATATCAAGGTATGATCCTCAGAATGAGTAATATTTTAATATATTTGTCTCTTCAAAACTAGTAACGTCTGAATTTGAGGAAAATGTTAATATCTTTCCCTGACAGGCCTCTGCACTAGGTTCAGGTCCGCAAAAACACTCTCCTCCCTCCTCATGGGGTGCTTCTGAGCAAAAATGAGTTCTCTATCAATATAATTTGTCGTGCACTTTTGTACCTGATTTAATCACTCTTAGAATTCTGCGTTTTTCTCTTTGCAAGATATATTTTTGCTTGTGTGTACTTGACTTTGAAGCACTGCATTTCCTTTGCGATGAATTTGTTCAGCTGTACTGGGGTGAAATAACAGAAGCCCTCGCTTTGCTTAAATGATTTCTTATATTCATACAGAAACAAAAAAAAAAAAATCCAAGAATGTTTTCACAAACAATATCTAGAAGGTTTTGCAATTTAAATACCATTTAAAATAACTATGGGAGAAACAACATAAAAGAAACTGTATTTTAGGCCCCTCAGCTCAGAAGTTCTACTGCTAAATTTGAGTTTACAACCTGTGATGAAATTAAAAAAGGTTATCATGCAAAAATAACTTTTGTATGTTCTTAGAGAAAATGTTTCTCTTGCTCATCCAAACATCAAATGTTTACGTTTGCTACAAAATAACCATTACTATTTGCATTTGAAGTGCAAAGGAACACATATGATGGTCTGGGTTTGCCTCCTAGTGGAAATAATTATAAATGTCATACAACAAAATCACTTCTGTAGTTGAAACGAAAATTATCTCCATCTACAGATACAGACTTCATACTTTTACTCCACTCCTCAACTAAGGGAACAAAATTTTAAAAAAAAATTCTATAAAATTAAATGAGGTAAATCACACAACCTTTTGCTACACTAAACTACAGACACCAGAATCAGTCTCGTAAATCCTATTTATTCACCCTGTTTCATAAAATGAAACACATCTAAGTTCCTTTGTTTTTATTAGCCAGTCGTTCATTAGTGTCTCTAAGTCTCTACATTAGAAACAGACTTAAAATGCGCAAAAGTATAAACTAGCTGCTGTACATATATCAAATTTTTAAATTATGTAGTTCATGCCAAAAAGAATTATATGTATACCATACGAGGGGTAAGTTCCACCTTGTGAGCATTCTTCCTCGTCAAAATAAAGAAAACAGGATGAGTTCAACCTGTCAGAATCTGTCTATTTGTGTCCAAACAGGCCCATCAAGCTTTCCTCTTCACTGCTGGAATTTATTCCCATGGAAGCTGATTTGTGTGACAGCTTTGCATTGGTATTACAGTGTATGTGTTTCATAATGTTGTGCACACTTCTGCACTCCAGGTCAACCAGCAAACCAGCTCAATCAACCCTATCAGTTTATGAGTTTAATTAATCATACAAGGTTAGAATGTATCACACTGGGGCAGGTGTAGCTATGTTATGCAAAAGATGAAGAGAAGCATAAAGTTCAAGGGAGAACGGTATATTACAGTTAAAGAGCAAAACTGGGAAATTAGCAAGTTCAACGTTTCAGAGGGGAAAAAGAACCAAAAACCGACCATGCAATCAGTTTTTGGAAACCAGTTAAAGGTAAAGTCAGGAAGACTGGTTCATAGAGTGGAAGCAGACTTCAAGAAAGATTTGGGACAAGTTGTGGAAAGACAAGGAGGGGAACACAAAGAAGGTATTGGAAAAGCATGGAGAAAGGCAGGACAGTGAGCCAGGTTAAAATCAAAGAGATGACATGGGAAGGTCCAAGCTGAGAAGGATTTTCAAAACAGGATTTCTGTTGAAGACAAATAGCTAGTGGAGACCTTAGGGATTGACAAAGCATTTTTCTTCCTGCTCACAGCAAGAAAAAATATCCACCAGCATCTGGACAATACAAAAAAATCAGAGACTTAGTATTTATGGTCTATGTCCTCAGAAAAGGGCACAGACAATATGAATCAACCCTTCCTGGGCAATAGAAAGAAATAAATTTTGCAAGAAGGGAGCTGTCCTAAGGAAAAATCCAGGTTTCTATCTTATTAGATCTAAGATGACAAATTGATTGAGTTCATTCTGAGGGTGTTCATTTAATCAGCCAAAAAAAAAAAAAGCCAATCTTACCTTACACTGAAGGAAACTAGAATTGGGTAGGCCAAAACGCACACAAAGAATGCAGGAACTCAAAGCTATCGACTCATTTATTACCCATAGAAAAGGGGATAGCCAGTGTTAACTTCACATACCAGAGTGAGACAGATAAAAAGCAAGTTTCAATTCACCAAAGAATTCACTCCCTCTACTCTGCTTTCATAAGACCCCCACCTGGAGGACTGCAACCAGGTCTAAGGCCCCCAACATATGAAGGACATGGACCTGTTGGAATGGGACCAGAGGAGGGATGGAAGGATGATCAGAGGCTGGAGCACCTCACCGAGCATGACCTTAAAGCTCGCAGCAAAGTCACATTGAAGGGCACAGGGTTTAGATACCAATATACAACTTTTCACTAACTTGCAAAGCAAATACACCCTGTTTGGAAACCTGGAGAAGCCTTCTGAACTCATTCATTCCCACTTTTTTGGATTAAGATAGACAAACACATTATAGGTCGACCAGCCTATCATGCTGAGAGAGTTGGGGTTGTTCAGCCTGGAGAAGAGAAGGCTCCGGGGAGACCTTATAGCAGCCTTTCGGTACTTAAAGGGGGCCTACAGGAATGATGGGGACAAACATTTTAGCCTGACTTGTTGCAATAGGACAAGGGGTAATGTTTTTATACTGAAAGAGGGGAGATTTAGACTAGATATCAGGAAGAAATTTTTCACTCTGAGGGTGGTGAGACACTGGAACAACAGGTTGCCCAGAGAAGCTGTGGCTGCAAGTGTCTAAGGCCAGGTTGGATGGGCTTTGAGTAACCTGCTCTAGTGGGAGGTGTCCCTGCCCATGGCAGGGGGGTTGAACTAGGTTATCTTTAAGGTCCTTCCAACCCAAACCATTCCATGATTCTATGAAAGAGCAACACAAAAATCAAGTACAGACAGGAAGGCTGGATTATTTTGATTATTTTAGATACAAGCCTCCATAGCTTGACTCAGAAGATGACCCAGTATGTTCCTGGTCATTAGGGCTAACCCTTTGTGTGTGAAGTGCTCGCCTCCTACTGAGCATGCAAAAAAACCACCCACTCACACCTTTCCACAGCTGTTCTGTGGCCATTCTGGGGTTTCTGGGGAAAAGATGACAAATGCAGCTAACCAGCCTCCAAGCACTGCACATACAGCATAGGTGCTCTTGGACTGGGAGAGAAGCTTCAGCATTGCACAGAAGACAGGAGTTTCCTACCTCTTCCTCCCTATTTCAACACCCATCACTACCCTATGTCAGACCACCAGCCCCATCGAGGGGTATGTCTTGTTATGTTGCAGAATGGAATATGTGCCTAATACCAGATCCAGCATAGTAAGTCTCAGACATTTATGAGGAAAAAAAGGCTTAGGCAGAGAAACTCTAATGAAGCTAGCACTCGAGTGGCTGTTGATGGCAGAAGTCCAAATATTAAACTAGCATAATGGTCACTTTTGTACAGAGACTTGCAGAGGAAAGTAGCATCTTAGACAAATCAAGATTCACAAGGAAAAAAGTATCTTAGTTCAATAAAGGAAAAAACATACAAGGTTTCAGACAGACAAGAAGAAATGCTCAAGTACCAGAAGCCCATGTGATTCTTACCCAGTATATTAGTTGTTCTAATAACTGAAATATCTCTCCCTAAAAGCACTACCTCCCCCAACCACGGTGGTCTACTACTTGAGAAAATGAAGCAAGTACCAAAAATGTGCGTATTCCACAGTGTATACATACTTCATTCCTTACTACATATATTTTTCAGATCATGCTTACAAAGGCAACTTACATCGCTATGCGTTTTGCTGATATTTAAAGCATGGTTTAAATATAGCAGGTTTGGTAGGTCAGAGGCTGGATCATGTAGGCTTTCCAAATCTTTCTTGTAATTCACCTGGAAAGAGAATTCAGGTTACGTTAATAAAGACTAACAAAAATTAACAGCTTCATATTACAGTGAAGCCATCCAGAAAGAGAAAGCATTACGTGTTTGCCTGAACATTCTCTACCAGCCACTAGATGGTGGTCATTCACTATTATTTGGAGGAAAAGGAAAAAAATCAATAAAGGATTCATTCTACTGAGCAAATATTTGGCGACTACTCAAACTTTTGCTCAAAAAGGACACTTACAACAAAATCACACTTTGTATCACTTTCAGACTAGAAAGGAACCAGATGACAAATTGATTGAGTTCATTCTGAGGGTGTTCATTTAATCAGCCAAAAAAAAAAAAAGCCAATCTTACCTTACACTGAAGGAAACTAGAATTGGGTAGGCCAAAACGCACACAAAGAATGCAGGAACTCAAAGCTATCGACTCATTTATTACCCATAGAAAAGGGGATAGCCAGTGTTAACTTCACATACCAGAGTGAGACAGATAAAAAGCAAGTTTCAATTCACCAAAGAATTCACTCCCTCTACTCTGCTTTCATAAGACCCCCACCTGGAGGACTGCAACCAGGTCTAAGGCCCCCAACATATGAAGGACATGGACCTGTTGGAATGGGACCAGAGGAGGGATGGAAGGATGATCAGAGGCTGGAGCACCTCACCGAGGAAGACATGCTGAGAGAGTTGGGGTTGTTCAGCCTGGAGAAGAGAAGGCTCCGGGGAGACCTTATAGCAGCCTTTCGGTACTTAAAGGGGGCCTACAGGAATGATGGGGACAAACATTTTAGCCTGACTTGTTGCAATAGCACAAGGGGTAATGTTTTTATACTGAAAGAGGGGAGATTTAGACTAGATATCAGGAAGAAATTTTTCACTCTGAGGGTGGTGAGACACTGGAACAACAGGTTGCCCAGAGAAGCTGTGGCTGCAAGTGTCTAAGGCCAGGTTGGATGGGCTTTGAGTAACCTGCTCTAGTGGGAGGTGTCCCTGCCCATGGCAGGGGGGTTGAACTAGGTTATCTTTAAGGTCCTTCCAACCCAAACCATTCCATGATTCTATGAAAGAGCAACACAAAAATCAAGTACAGACAGGAAGGCTGGATTATTTTGATTATTTTAGATACAAGCCTCCATAGCTTGACTCAGAAGATGACCCAGTATGTTCCTGGTCATTAGGGCTAACCCTTTGTGTGTGAAGTGCTCGCCTCCTACTGAGCATGCAAAAAAACCACCCACTCACACCTTTCCACAGCTGTTCTGTGGCCATTCTGGGGTTTCTGGGGAAAAGATGACAAATGCAGCTAACCAGCCTCCAAGCACTGCACATACAGCATAGGTGCTCTTGGACTGGGAGAGAAGCTTCAGCATTGCACAGAAGACAGGAGTTTCCTACCTCTTCCTCCCTATTTCAACACCCATCACTACCCTATGTCAGACCACCAGCCCCATCAAGGGGTATGTCTTGTTATGTTGCAGAATGGAATATGTGCCTAATACCAGATCCAGCATAGTAAGTCTCAGACATTTATGAGGAAAAAAAGGCTTAGGCAGAGAAACTCTAATGAAGCTAGCACTCGAGTGGCTGTTGATGGCAGAAGTCCAAATATTAAACTAGCATAATGGTCACTTTTGTACAGAGACTTGCAGAGGAAAGTAGCATCTTAGACAAATCAAGATTCACAAGGAAAAAAGTATCTTAGTTCAATAAAGGAAAAAACATACAAGGTTTCAGACAGACAAGAATAAACGTTCAAGTACCAGAAGTCCATGTGATTCTTACCCACTATATTAGTTGTTCTAATAACTGAAATATCTCTCCCTAAAAGCACTACCTCCCCCAACCACGGTGGTCTACTACTTGAGAAAATGAAGCAAGTACCAAAAATGTGCGTATTCCACAGTGTATACATACTTCATTCCTTACTACATATATTTTTCAGATCTCTCCCTAAAAGCACTACCTCCCCCAACCACTATGGTTACAACACTACAGTCTACTACTTGAGACAATGAAGCAAGTACCAAAAATGTGTGTATTCCACAGTGTATACATACTTCCTTCCTTACTACATGTATTTTTCAGATAATGCTTACAAAGGCAACTTACATCGCTATGCGTTTTGCTGATATTTAAAGCATGGTTTAAATATAGCAGGTTTGGTAGGTCAGAGGCTGGATCATGTAGGCTTTCCAAATCTTTCTTGTAATTCACCTGGAAAGAGAATTCAGGTTACATTAATAAAGACTAACAAAAATTAACAGCTTCATATTACAGTGAAGCCATCCAGAAAGAGAAAGCATTACGTGTTTGCCTGAACATTCTCTACCAGCCACTAGATGGTGGTCATTCACTATTATTTGGAGGAAAAGGAAAAATCAATAAAGGATTCATTCTACTGAGCAAATATTTGGCGACTACTCAAACTTTTGCTCAAAAAGGACACTTACAACAAAATCACACTTTGTATCACTTTCAGACTAGAAAGGAACCACCATTGTTCCTCTTTTTTATGAAAAATCAATAAAGGATTCATTCTACTGAGCAAATATTTGGCGACTACTCAAACTTTTGCTCAAAAAGGACACTTACAACAAAATCACACTTTGTATCACTTTCAGACTAGAAAGGAACCACCATTGTTCCTCTTTTTTATTTTTTTTTTTTTTTTCCACCATAAAATGTAAATCAAGAGTATCTTCTCAAGCTTACTCATTTTAAGTACTGTTGATTCTTGTTCTTTTTCTCTTCATTCAGGAATTACACTAACTGTCCAAATAAAAAAAGTTGTATATACAACAGTTAACGGGAAGTGCTGCCAGACAATTCTATGATTTAATGCAGATTGCTTTCAGCAAAGATAAGCAATATAATCACCTAAGGCAAAAGATAATCACTTCATGAAGTGGCAGAAGATAGCTTCCTATCAGTCTATAGTAAGATTTTCCATACTTCTGACAGCTGCACGCCCATCTTTAAGGAAGAAGACCAGCTACCTTGCCTATCTTGGATGACAAATCTTTTAAACCAATACTTTCAGTCAATTCCACATAAGTATCATGTTCTTGACTGATATAGGCAGACTTCAAATCAACAATATTCAATTTGCATAGCTCCTATAATAATAATTACTTCAAGGAAATTTTTAGGAAACATTTAGATTTTGGAAACAATTACATGTTCTTTTGGACCCTTCCCAGAACTGACCCTCTTGTTCCCATTGGGTGGTGCTCCACCCTTTGGAAACACTTAGACTACAGAATGAAGGCTTGTGTAACAGCCTCAAAGAGCTCATGTTTTTAGCATTAGACACACTGTTAAATATATCATCCCAACAATATTATCACTTGATATAGATGTTTTCTCCAATCTGGCTCCAGTAGCAGGCAAGCATTGCAGCATCTGGTCACTGCTGTACTTTGGAATACCATTCAGAAGATCAACCAGCAGAATGAAGTCCATAAAATACAGACATCCAAATCTCATCTGCTCATCCAACAACCTCTTTTCTACATCCTCTAAAGAGATGCCAGCACTTCACCACTCCAAAGACAGGCATCTACAACAGGTCAGAGGAATTACTCTCTATACCTGCTTACTCCTTTCCCAAATACAAAGGGACCAAGTACAAGGCAACCAGCTCAGAGTAAGCAGCCAAATCTTTTGACACACAAAGTTAAGCGAGATGAATCTCATCTAAAATGGTTCTGAAAATCTCTGCAGGCCCTTGGAGAAGGGCTTTGTCAGAACCAGAGGAAGGAATGGCTAACATGCAGTACCTGCTGTACAGACACACCATGTAGCAGAGACTGCTGCTCAGAGGAATTTGTAAGATGGAAAAAGGAATTCTGCTTCAGAACAAATGTTAGGGTTTTGAGGATGTAAATGTATGTAAAATACAAAGCAAATTCACTTACATCACTTGCCAAGGTGGATGCAATCTGTGCTTGCTTGAAGGAAGCACTGTCAAGAGGATTGTAGTGGTGGCTCTTCATTTCCTTATTGAACTGCTCTTTGTATTTCACCTTCCACCAGAACAAACATATCTAATATTAACATGTAGCACTTAAAGAAAGCATAGAGAATTCAGACTACAAAGGAGCTTATTAAAGGCAATTGCCTTCTCCATAAATCTTTAAACAATGAAGATGTTTAAAGAAGCTCAGTTTAGCCACACCTGTGATGGTCTTGTGCTGGTTTCAAAGTAATTTTTACGTATCTGAATTTTACTAAAGTAAAAAAAATAATTTTAAGATGTGATTACTGGTGCTGAAGGATTTATAAAAAGCAAACAGAAACAAAACCATATGAATCACCTGAGTAATCAAATAAACCAGAACTGTTTGACTAGCAGTACTAATCTACTCACTGAGAATCATTCAATTCATAATTAACATCAAAAATGTTTTTAACAAAACAAATGCATAAGATGAATATACTGTAAAACTTGTAAAATAAATCACTTGTAAACTTTTCAGCCACTTGAAAGTGGGAAGACAGAATCAAACTTCCCACTCAGCCGTCTTCCCACCTCCAGATCCATGTGTCACTCGCGCTGTGCTGGGCTGTCACCAGAGCCCCCCAGGTCTATTTTTAATTCTGCCAGAAATTTCCCAAGAGACCCCCAGGAATCTCTCTGTAGCACAGTCCATTCTTGAGGACAATGCCCATCTCATTACAGTGTTAGAAAGCATAATTAAAAGACTGCCTGCCACCATTTTCACTCTCTTTTCTTCATGTTCAAAAGAGGAAATGAGCAACACATAAATGTTGAGGCCATGGCATTAAAAGTAAATAAATCACAAAAATTCCATAAAACACGCTGAAGAACTGAATTCAGAATCTGAAAAAATGAAATCGAGCAAATAGTAAATCTCCCTCCTTTGCCCTCCTTGTTGTGCATGATCATCAAACATCTGGAGGCTTTGCACACATGCCTTGCTTCTTCCCAGCAGCTGGGCATAATGGAGGAGAATAAAGTTCAGTCTGAATTATGCTGCTTTCATGAATGTTAGTCAGACACCTGATATCTGAGCCTATGCAGCATCCATTATAATTTACCACGCTCTGCACTAAATAAATACACAGCTTTTTCCTTACTCCTTTTTTCTCTATTCCCACATGAATGTCTGATAAAGTGCTTAAACCACCTCAAACAATCTCCTTCAAAAATTATTTTTTTCTCAGCTTTAGTTGTGGGAAGAATTTTGTTTTTCCTCTTCAGTTTTTCCTTGCCTCAGAAGGCTTTCAACATGGTTTAGCTTACACAACCTCATTATGTTTAGCCACGATGCCCAATATTTCATTAATCAGTATAACAAGAAACCAAAACTAAGCCAAACAGAAACTAACAATATATGTTCAAGAACTACATTAGGATTCCAGCACTTACGTTAATTTTCCAAAGGATGGAAATTCTAAAACATTGTCACTTTTCAAGAGAAACTTTATCTGAACCTCATAATCTTTCACACTAACTCTAGAAGAGAATAACCGTCGCCTTCTGGTAGATTCATATGGTTCATATTGTTTGATATTTGCCTTGGCTTTGGATCAAGTGCAAAAGCATATATCTGAATACAAAGACACTGCCTTTGTCAAAGGCAAATCCACATTCTGTATGAGCAGTGAAGGAATAAATCAGAGGGCTTTTCTCTTTAAAGGATGTATCCAAAACTTGCCTTCTAATAAAAATCAGGCAGTGCTGGAATATGTGATTTAAAAAGCCTCTGAAACCAGCAATCAAGTCAGCATGGTAAGCAAAATTGTCTTTTACTCCTTGGGCATCACCTCACATCATGCACAAGAGTTTAAATATCCAACTCCTGCAGGCTGTCTTCTGCCCAGCCAACAAATGGCCTCAAACTGTGCAGACCAAACGCACAACATGGTCCTTGATATCCTTGTTAAGTGTGAAAACATCAGTGGCATCCTCACAACTGGCTTGCCATCTTCCAGCTGCCGCCATTTCATGCCATTTTTTAAAAGATTCTTTTTAGTAATAAGATTTCAATCTCGAGATTCCAGTGATAAATTCCCATTAGCGCCACTTCAGATCACATCCCGGCTACTGAAGGTAAAGCGGGGGAGACAGGGAACCCAAGTCTTCTCAGGGCTGTGTGCCTGGATGCAAAAGTGCAGAAGGGTCCCAAATTTAAGGAGACCACCCAACAATCCAACTGTGAACATTCCCACCACAGCGAGGGATCTCTCAGAACCTCCACACATGCCGCTCTGGGGCAAAATGGAAGCAGCACAATAATATCAGATGACCCAGGCGGTATCTCAGGAGCACTTCCAGCAGTAATTTAACTCCGACTTGTCATAGGGGATTCATCTCATTGAAAGCTACACACGTATTCACTTTCTCTCCTATCGGTATTTTCCTGTTTCCTTCTCCCTTTTGAAAGCAAGCGTGGGGTGGGAGAGGGAGAGGAGAGAAAAGCAAGCCCATGGATGAGTCACTGTGAAGTAACGCACATGGTATTTATCCTTCTTTTCAACAGGAGAAAGTTGTGGATGCAGTTTAAAGGGGGGAAATATGCCTGAGAGAAAAGGGTTCTGATTAAAAACAAGGAAGAAAAATACTTCATCAGTGTTTTCTAAAACATCTGAAGGGGGGAGGCCGTAGCAATCAATGCTAAGAGGTGGTGGAGGAGCATACAAAAAGTGGGAGTAGAAATGACATTTGTTAGTGGAAGCTTATCTACAAATTTCATCGTTAACCAAAAGCTTTACTTTAATGAGGGTTTAAAACCATGGCTACTTATTTAACATCTTAATTAAAGTCTTAACTTTGTTTATTTTTTTTAGAGGGTATGTAGTGGGGGTTAATTTAAAAGAAATGCACGTCGGCTGCTCTCTAATTGTTGCTAAAGAAAAAGCAGACTTTGCAGGCTTTTAACACAACAACGTCCCTGAAAAACCAAACTGGAATTAAATAAGGCCAGGATAAACAAACTTCTCATTGGCCTTGCACAAAACCTATAAAAGTCAGAATTGCAGCTGGACAGAGCAGTGTCTTTTGAAGCTTTGCAGCAACATTCCTAAATCAAATCCGTAGTTCAAAGCTGTTCACACAGGGAGTGTTCAGTTTCAGAAGTGGATGACATCACCCACTGTTCAGATTTACAAAGAAACTACAAAAATTGAATCATTCAACCACCGGGATCTCAGGATGAAGCAGACACTTGCAGCCAAAGCATTTCCTCATGACCATATGAAAACATATTTAAAAAAATGAAAAACCTGTCAGAGCACACAGATATTGAAGGAAATGGAACATAAACAAAGAGCTAAATTAAAATATTGGTTGCTAAAAGCACTAGCAGAGTTTAAAGGAAAGAAAGTCTGAGAAAATCCTAGGCTCTTTGTGTTGTTAGTGATAATCTCAGAGAAAGTAAATTTTAAAAAACATTCTACCTCTAAAAATTTTATCCCTGAAACAGTAAGCACCAGATCCAGCATAAAATACAAATATCCAAAATTATTCATCATAAAACCAATTACTGAATACCATAAGGGAAATGCTTCATATCATCAGCTCTTTGAAAAAGCTAATAAAATACATTAGGAGACATAAAGAAGACCTAAACAAGGGCTTGTTTTTATAAAAAATAGAAAAAAATAACCCAAATTCTACAATGTACATTCAGCAAATTGACGTGCTTCATGTTTTCACAAGGGCTAACAAAGTTTCTCTTTTAAATTTAGTTTAAAATCAACAGAAAGGGGTTACTGCATGCTGTGAGTAAATACACTAGTCCTGGGAGCTGTTATTTTTGCTGCTGCTGTTGTCAAAAGCTTTGTTAAATAATAAAAGAAAAAGAAAAAAAGAGAAAAGAGAACAGAAAAGAAAAGAAGGAAAGAGTGAGACTCCACTGATTTTGTAGAGCCTTGAGTGCCAGTCAAACATTAACACTATTTTCTTCACTTTGTTTGCCTTCCTGCTTGCCTTGATTGCTTTCTCCCTTCGTTTACACCCACACTGCCTGACCTCTTCTTGCTCCTGTTCTCTATCCTCCCTAAATTACCAGCCATATGCACCACATTAAAACATGTTATCATCTTCTCTTCCCATTACATCCATCAGAATTGTCAACTTTGCAAATTTACTGTGAGGGTCAAATAACTAATATTTCTCTGCGTGTCGCAGCTTATAGATTCATGCTATTAAGGGAGATGATCAACTTTCAGCACAAAAAGTTTATAACGCTCCCATTTGCTGAGAAACAAATGGCAACTCGAGAAGCCAGAAAGTCTGGAGACAATAAAGAGATCATTAACTTTACTATTTTTTAAATCTTGTAATTGTTACAAGCCTGCTTCACGATCCTTGCACGAAGAGGACTGACACCACTGACCCACGTTGAGGGCTCTTCCTCTCCTGCAGCACAGGTGCATTCCTCATCCTGCCCCACCACCCTGCTCTTTGGACACAGGGGTCATCTTCATTTTGCTGTGCTCCTGATTTATGACCCGGGTGTCTAAGTGTTATGATGATTCAAATAATATATATAAAAACCTTCGACAACTCATGGCCACCACTGCCTTTCCTTGAGAGGAGGTGGGGGAATTGCTGAGCGTGCCCTCCCCACCGCTGGAAGCTGCCTGGTATGTACAGCCTCCACGCTGCAGCACACAGAGGGCTGGCAGGACAGTGTCTGGCATTTCTTTCTACAAGTACATGGCCCATCACACACACAGAATCACAGAATCACATGGATTTGGGAAGGGACCTCCAGAAATCATCTATTCCAACCCCCCTGCCAAAGCACCCAGAGCACGTCCCACAGGAACGTGTCCAGGCAGGTTTTGAATGTCTCCAGAGAAGGAGACTCCACCACCTCCCTGGGCAGCCTCTTCCAGGGCTCTGCCACCCTCACAGGAAAGAAGTTCCTCCTCATGTTTAGGTGGAGTTATAGAATCATAGAATGGTTTGGGTTGGAAGGGACCTTAAAGATCATCGAGTTCCAACACCCTGCCCTAGGCAGGGACACCTCCCACCAGACCAGGTTGCTCATGACATGGTCCAAATCATTCTGAAATTAATTATGAACTTCTTATATTCAAGTTTGTGCCCATTTCCTCTTGTCCTGTCACTGGGCACCACTGAAAAAAGACCGGCCCCATCCTCTTGACACCCTCCCTTTAAGTATTTATAGGCATTGATCAGATCCCCCCTCAGTCTTCCCTTCTCCAGACTAAAGAGACCCAAGTCCCTCAGCCTCTCCTCATAAGAGAGATGCTCCAGGCCCCTAATCCTCTTCATGGCCCTTCGCTGTACCCTCTCCAGCAGTTCCCTGTCCTTCTGGAACTGGGGAGCCCAGAACTGGACCCAGTGCTCCAGATGGGGCCTCCCCAGGGCAGAGCAGAGGGGCAGGGCGACCTCTCCTGACCTGCTGCTCACACTCTTCCTGATGCCCCCCAGGATGCCCTTGGCCTTCTTGGCAACAAGGGCACACACACTGCAAGCAGCCACCACAGTGTACACTGAGGAGTGGACAAGAGAAGGAAGGATCCCAAAACCTCCATCCAGGCCCAGTGGCTGCAGAGTTTGGACTACCGAGGTTTACTGAGGGTCTTCTTTACAAATAAACTGTCACCAACTCCCTCTCTTCCTGCCATGCTTTCTGCACTATTGGGGCTCTCTAAAGAATTTAAAATTTCACACCAAACCCTCCCTTCTGCAGAAAGATCTGGACTGGAACTGCTGTCACCCCAGCCCCTGGCAGTGAAGAGACTCTATTATGAAGCTTTTGCAGATGCAGCATGCATTGTCCAAGAGGAAAAGCACATCTAATAAAAACAAGATAAAGAGTGCGTTGATGCAGCTGGCTCAGCACCAGCCTGCAGGACCCCACGATCCAGCTGGTATTTTGGGATTGTTGCAATTGTTGGCCACAACCTCAGGGCTACCAGGCTTAGAGAGACGTGGAGGGCTGTCGGAAAGGGAGCTGCTGTGGTCCCATTTGCCATGTCAGGCAGCTGCAAGCCCACCAGATTCTGAAACAGGCTGCAAGGAGCACGTAGACAGCCACTGAGTAGAAATAAAGGATATCCCACACTAAATTTAGATACGAACCCTTTTAAAAACCACGAAAGGTGCTTGCTAAATGACAGACAGCTCCCTTTCCTCTAAGCCACAGCAGCAGAGCACTAGCTTTTCCTAGAAAGCACGGGCTTGACTTCCAAGCCTGCACGAGGCCAAACACTGAAGAATCTCTTACCAGACTCGCCCATCAACAGAGGAATGAGCGCGTGATCCATTAAAAGCTAAATGACAGACAGCTCCCTTTCCTCTAAGCCACAGCAGCAGAGCACTAGCTTTTCCTAGAAAGCACGGGCTTGACTTCCAAGCCTGCACGAGGCCAAACACTGAAGAATCTCTTACCAGACTCGCCCATCAACAGAGGAATGAGCGCGTGATCCATTAAAAAATGGAAGAAAGAAACCTACTTGGAAAACACAAACTAATTTCGATTCTGAACACATCATTAACAAAGCGATAAAAAAACATCTATTTTCTTCTTTTTCCCTTTGTGCAGTATTAACGCTGCAAAGTGAATGATGGTTCAGTGTGTAACAGCAAATCGTGTAGCAGGTATCTAACGACAGCGTTTGGTGACAGCAAAAGAAGCTCAACCTCTGCAAGCAGACACTGCACTGTGTTGCAGCTTGCTCTTTATGACGCATTATTCTCATTTTGTCCCAGTTCTGGGGAAGATGTTTACTGTCCAGCCAAATCACACTGATTTTCAAACTGTTGTAGTGTATACCCCACTACACTTGGGTGTTTTTTTTTTCTAGTTCTGGGAAGAATTTGTTCCTAGGTTTACAAAAGTTCTAAGTGTAGCCTGGCAGGATGACTAGCGAGGATTATGCAAGGCACTATTAAAGAGCTATTCCAGAAAAAAAGAAAACCAGGAAAAAACCCAAACAGGTCAGCAGTCAAAAATCCCTTCTCGTGATGTCAGGCTGATCTGTACTAGAGTCTTACGAGTAGATCTTATGAGCAGAAGACTCACAAGAGGAAAAGAGGGAATATTTGTGTTTGCAGCTATCATTTTATTTATGGACTAAAGTAATCCCTCCATTTTTCTTCGTCTTTTTTTTTTTTTTTCTTTTAAGGTTAATATGTAACAGAAAGCAGTACATAAAAGGTTCCCTTTCCGGGGATGGGAAGGCAGGCCATTCGCATGTCAGGCCAAATTCAGATCCCATTACTCACATTAGTGAGCAGCTACACAAAAGACCTCAGTTACTTCAGTGGGATTAATCACAGAGTAAGGTTCCACTCAAACTGAATGAGTAGCAAAATTTGCCTTTATATTACATACAGTCAATATTTTTAGAAATCCTAGATAATCTGTGTAAATATACACCATCTCCACAAAAGAAGTTGTAACAAAGTTCATTGTATCTTTACATAAAAATGTGTATTCTGTTTCCTAAGAATCTTAAATTTACAAGTCATTGCAATACTGTATGAAAAGAGTTTGAGAACATAATGCAGCTCATGCAATTAGAGATAATAATCTAAAAATCTAAATTTTTTCTTGCATTACTAGGAACAAGATATCTGAATGAAGTCATTGTAAAATGACAGAGAATCTTACTTGGCTTAACAGTTTAGAAACTCCTTTAGCGTGTTCAAAATCTGGTCTTCCAAGCACAGCAGGCTCCTTATTCATCTCTCCCCTTCCTTTCTTGTACGCAGCCTTAAGAAAAACGAATATGAATCACTATTAAATTGTTTGCTTTTGTTTTATCAAGATAAATTTAAGCATTAAAGCTAGCAGAAAAGCCTTATTTAGTGATCTGCACTGACACTACTTTCAGAGCTTTTCTGAAAAAAAAACAAAACAACCCTGTTCAGGCTTCAGCTCCTTAACAACACATAATATTTATTTATTGTAAAACACAATGCACGGCTTCCACAAAATTCAACTTCAACCAAATGCATAGCTTAAGCCTGAGAAATATTCTTCTCCCAATCAAGGCAGGAGGAGTTAGAGTGGCTCAGCATTTCTTACAGCAGGGTCTACAGTTTACACAAGATTATTTGTAGCAGCTGAAACTAGCCTTGAAACAAAACTAGGCTGAGGGGCAGCTTTTTTTGAAATTTAAGGTCAAATTCCACTCTCAGTTTTACCACTGCAATCTTGCTGGATGTCAGTGAGGTTGCATTGGTGTAACCGAGCGGAATTAGTCCCACAGGGCTGGTGTTATGTGATCTTTCCAGCTGAACTGCCTCCCATGCAAATTGCTGCAATTTTTTTCCCCAGTGCATTAGGAATCAGCACAGATGAATCGACAATGGGCGCTCTGCGATATTCACAAAATTACCCACTGCCTAAAATAGGCGGGTTGCATTACTCAGGCGCTGTGAATCAGCAAGGACACGTCATAACAGCACAGTGAGGGAAATAAAAGTGCCAAAGCCATTCCAACTCAAAGGGGGCTTGAACAGCAATTAGTAAATTGGGTGTTGAACGTAAGACTTAGCAGAAGTTCTTTGGTTTTCAGAAAATCCTGAATATTCAAAAGGTGAATCTCAGCTCTCTTAAAACCGTCCCTCCATGGGTGCTTCGTCAGTCTCACATGAAAGTACCAGCAGTTACTTAAAATCTTGGCTCAGGGCTTTTAATATACGCATTGTTTGAGTTACCTACAACAAAATATTAAACTGCATCACACATGGCTGCTTCTCAAACTGCTCCTTGACCTATCTGTTAGCAGATGTCACAGTCGGAGAGAAAATAATCTGAGAGGGGAGTTTGGGGAGGAGACCCCCCATGCAAGAGGCGGTGTGTTTGCCCAGCTCTCGGGAGGACAGAGGGGAATTGCATCTCCCTGTTGCTGGTGGCTGAGATGGAAGGAGGAAGGGGAGTCCCGGGATGTGAGCATCCCTTGTAGTGAGGTGAAAAAAGAGCTTGGTATGTCTTCTGAAGAGCAGTATAGCCTACGGGCATGTGACTTATTTTGAGAATGGTTATCACGAATAAAGCTGAAACAAAACCAACTTTAGTAAGCTTAACGATGTCTTTAGATCAATGACCAATAATTGCAAAGGTTCGTCCATCAAATCAGAGGAAACCCGTAACTTTGTAACACACCAGGCAAAGAGTTTTATTTCGTTGGGTTTTGGTCTTTTTTTAAATCAAACCTCCATATCAGATTTGGGGTTGCAAGTTTTCTGCTCATGACGTTTGAGAATTACAGCAGCATTCTAAAAAAGCCAACTGAAATTGGAATAAATAAAATATCATGTCTAAAAAATACAGATAGAGTAACAGGAGAACATACATCACTTATTATCTTTGTTAACTCAGTTGCTGTCTTTATGTCTGGCCTGTTCAGCACTTCAGTGTATCTATGAGTATCTTGCACATCCTTCTTATAGGATACCTGTCAAACAAAAAACAGTCTTGTTTAAAACAAACAAACAAAAACTTTTTAAGTTTAGGAATAATCTCTGAATGGCGTATCAACTCAGCCATCAAATTTAACAGAACTCTGCCTAGTTTATTGCAACACAATCCTGCTTGACAGGGATTATTTAGTAAGACCCACACACAGGTCGACAGGATAAGGAAGAAATTCAGAAGCATAAAATACAATATTAAAATAAAAAATGGTTTTGCTTAGAAGCCTAGAAGAAATTGAAAGCACCGCAAAGCCCACATATTGGGTTTTATCACTACATTTTGGAGGAATTCCAAGAGGTACAGCATTTTTTTCTATGCTGTACACTTTATTAATATAAATTACCTCCCCTATGATACTGAGCACTGCAGCCCAGCAGATTATTGCGACGCTCAACACAGACTGTCATTCTCCACCTCCTTCTCAGCAATAGGCAGCCGTGTAGCTGGGATGTAACTCAATGACACAACTCCACCCCAGCATCCCCAGCTCCCCACAACTTCCCTTATCTGCTCCTTTACACAATCACGGGGAACACGAAGGCTGAGTGTTCCAGCCTGTGGAGTAAAAGACTGAATCTTTCTGTTCGTGCAAAAGCCACCACGATAATGAATGGCCTCAGAAGACTTTGGCCAGAAGGTAAACCACAGGTGGGAGAGTCCAAACATTCTCCGTTCAGCAAAGCAATCACAGAAACAGCATAGACCTCGGGGACGTTACAGAGCGCCGAGACCACAAGTTATCCTTCTTCTCCCTCTCCAGGGTCTGTAGACTTTTCCCTCTCCCTTGTACATGTGCCAATCTAAGCCAATTTCTAAGAGCTGCCATACCGAATTATTCTGAATTATTAAGAAAATCATCCCTGGTATTTGAAAGTGTCCGAGAAACTGAAGTTTCAGGCAAAAGTTAGAAAACAAAGTCTACAGGAAATAGTATCAGAATAATTCCTCCTTTATGGACAGTCTTTTAGATTTTCTTCTGTTGTTTAACAAAGTTAACCAACCTCTCAAGATAGTATTTCACCATCAAGAAAGTCCTCAGCTCGAAGCTTCACTTATAACCTCCACATCTAGCTCCTATTTCCAACATATAGTTTTACTTTGGGTATAATGCAACAAACTCAAACTGCAGCACCCAACAAATAGTATCTTTTGTAGAAATGTTATTGTAAAAAAGAAAAGAAAAAAAAATCTTACTTTTTGGCAAATATTTTACAGGCAACAGGAAAGTAATTTTGTGCCCATATGGCTTCAGCTAAGTAGACAAGCTAAATAGGCTTCAGTGTTGGCTGCTTGCCCACAAATAGATCTTATAATTTTTAACCTACAAGGAGTGACACACAAGTGTAATCACTGATAAAATAAATAAGTAGGTCGGATGAATACAGCCCAAAGTATCACCTACCAAGAAAACAGAAACTGTTTCTTACAGTTCGTTAAAACCACTGAAGTTTTGTTTTGGTTAGGTTTGGATTTCCTCTATTTTTTTAAGAAACTAGTTGTACAGACAAGCATTTGCAATTCAGGGCTTTACATGAATTTAGTTAATTATATGCTGTTCATCCTAATGACCACATGAGGTGAGGTGAAAACCACAAAGGCAGCAGAAACAGGTTTCTGAATAGCACCCTATCATCCATGTAAATTGCAAATTAAAGGCCAGCATATGTGCTCAAAATAGAAATTAGGAATGGAGTGAATTTAACAACAGAGAATCAAGAATAGTGGTGATAAAGTTGAGGAAATGTGGTCACTTATTGCTCCCAAATGACATGATCATATAGTACATGAAATAATGGATTGTGGTTAATTTCAGGGAGAAAGGGCGGGGGCTGGGGG
>NW_015090775.1:2568591-2627688 GCF_001431845.1 Calidris pugnax | reverse complement strand
GGCTGAGGGCGGTGGGGGTGGGATAAGACAGTGACAGTCCTTTATATTTCACCATTTTCAATTATATTAGATGCAAGGCCAATTGCTATAGCTTTCCCTGAGTGAATTATTATTCTTCCTGCACCTAAACCAGTATACCTATTACTTATGTCTGAGGGAAAGTCATCTAGCATTTTACAAATGTCTGCAATATATATTTGCTCCATTCTGCAGCTTGTCATACTCCGGTGAGAATAAAAATGTTATGCAGCAGAACAGTAGTTTGTCAGAGGTAGGCCAAAGAAAGAAAAAATATGTTTCCCATTTCCTGAATAACCTCAATCCCTGGACGCTGACCCTTTCCCACTGGGACAGTGTGCTGGCCTCTATTACACAGCTGCTATTCTGTTCCATCTAGTGAAATATATATATATATTATTTTTTTTTTTGTTTCTAGTGCTATGTTAAAACAGTAAAACCAGAGCTATTCCGAGAGAGCAGGAGAACAGATGCAGAAAGGGCAAAGCAACCAGGTTGGTGTGTGCACCAAGAAGATGGAAAGTGGAGAAGCCTACGAGAGAGGAGAAGAGAAAATGAAAGGAAACAGCAGAAGCACCTAGGGAAAGGGACATCTTTTCTCCTAAGCTGGTTCAGACCCTTCCCAAGAGGCTCCAACCCTGACTGGAATGTCCAGGCATTACACAGCGTCTTTACTCAATCTTCACTTCAAAGGGTTTCTCAGACTGGACCACAAAAACATCACCAAAGGCTCAAGAATTACTCATTTTTATGAGGACCACAGGTCTCCGAAACATCTGCACAAACTGGCCTTTCCATAGTAAAAAGTATCTGAGATACTGACAACACCAGCAGTGAAAGACCTGAATGGAGAGTTGCAGCAGACCAGTGAGAAATGCAAGTGAGAAAGAAGCTGGAAGAAAAAAGGGAAAAAATTGTACCATCTCTAGTTTTGAAGCTGCACATAGTAAATTACAAATACTAACTAAATTTAAAGTGTATTTCTACCCCAACTTGAAATTACAGTAAGAAGTAGCTACATTGTTGAATATTTTTTAAAAAAACATTGATAATCTGAATGAAAGACATTTCTCATCTTTAATCCCAAATGTGATTACATACTCCAAACTGGCAGTAGTTTTTGCAAAGGGTGGAAAATATTCAGGGCTTGTTTATAATTAGTAGACTAATTGTAATAGGGCCACACCTCCAGCTCTTATAAAAAGGCATAAGGTCTCCTGAGGACAAACATGCCGGTCCGTTTATTCCAGCTGAGGGTCCTGAAGATGTTTCACCTTTCGTGATGGTGCCAGTGCATTGGAATGCACTACAACCCTGCAACGTAAACAGATTTCTAACAAGACTGCAAAACATCTCAGGTTGTCAACCAACAAACAGAAACCTCTGCTACGTGGTGACCCAAGCACACCTGGGTTTAAAGGACTCAGATCTTCCTTTGCAGTCTTTTGTCTTCTCCTCTCTTCCAATTCCAAAACTATAGGTGATTATTAAAATATGCACAAGGAGCTATGAACACATTTTGCCCTCTTGAAATGCACACAGAGAAGCCAGCAGGGAGCTGGGCACACCTATCTGCCAGAGAATTTGTCTCTCACTGTTCACCCCTGCTTAGTATTTTCTGAGAGCTGCAAGTCCACTAACTAATGGCCTGTCAGCTGTATCTCTGCCCCCTTTTCTCTCATCTGCACTTTGGGGTCCATCAGCACGAAGAAAATGACTAGCTGGTGACAATCATCATTGGCAAGAGCTTTTCTGATCCCCACTCAAATGGTGTTGAAAACTGTTTCCCGGCTCGTGTAGAAGAGACAAACACATTTCTGGCCCATTACAGATTGATGCAGTCATCCTTTCCAGTAATGGGCTTGAAAATTGATTGGTCCCAATTACATCAGGAGTAAACACATCATTTTCAGCACCAGTTGGAAGTGGTCCAGGGGGACCTGCTGTTGACAACCACTGTCAGCAGAAAGTTAGTCAGTGAAAGGTGATTTTTCTAATGCAGATGCTGAACAGAGAGCCAGGAGAAGCTTGACTTTAATATGATCTGCATCAAAACAAACATCCACATTTCGGTATGTTATTGATGGTGTTTAGGCACATCAAGTTTAAGATTGCATGTGGATTGTGACTGTACAATATCCTGCACATAAAAAAAAAACCCCTTACTCCTAAGACAATACAGACATCTTAAATATTCAAATTTAGATGATCCGTGAAACATTGTAATTTACCACTACTGACATCATATGGACTGCAAAGAGAATACATATACATCAAAGGTTTGCCCAACTGCCAACTACCATTTTTGAAAGCAATACTGTTTTCTACATAAGCGTAAATGAAAAGATACCAGGGTTCCAACCTCATTTCTGCAAAGTGCCTTTTAAATGTCCATATTTGAGTTTATTGCAGTTTTCTTATTTGTAAAATCAGAACGCTACTTCCTTATTTCATACAATGTAATGCTGTGAGGAGAATCAATAATTTTAACCAAGCAGAACATATAAATTGCTGTACAACTACCTAACCCTGTTTTGCTATTTATAATGCCCAGTGATGGACCAGGTAATGGAACAGATGAAACTGTGATCCACAGCTTTGAGTACCTTCATCAAATGCCATGTGCAGCTTCCACCCACACAAAACGTGGCAACTGCTTGCTTTGCTTTAGAAACTTAATTGTCCCATCATTTCACTGTTCAATTACATTCTTCCATCCATTTCATCCTCAGCTACACAGAGGGAAAACCACCATGTTGTGACCTTACAGTTTTCTAGGGGCCACCACTTAATTTTGGTCCCACATTTGGAAACTTCTAGATAAGCTAAATGACATTAGCTAAATGACAGGCATAAAGTAAGCTGATGGTCCCTACTTCACTTTTCTCCAAATGCCTTTGTGTGCCAAAGTCACATCATTAACATTCACTTCACAAAATACAAACATGATGTATTGAGAAAAGTACCCTGGTTTGGATAAATATGTGTTCATTCAACCATTATGTAGTATTTAAATTATTTTTCAAGTAAATTCCCTATCATTAAAAAAGTCACTTTTGTTCTTTTGAGAACAATTTTCTTC
Source organism: Calidris pugnax (assembly GCF_001431845.1). Lineage (NCBI taxonomy): Eukaryota > Metazoa > Chordata > Aves > Charadriiformes > Scolopacidae > Calidris > Calidris pugnax. The sequence goes on along the minus strand of NW_015090775.1, from coordinate 2,624,588 downwards.
AGTCTGCGTATGAAGAAGAGAAAAATGTTTTTCTTATACATGATCACATTGTTCAGGAAATTTTACAGTATTTCCCTATTATGTAGCTTCAGCCCACGCTTATACAGCATGTTAATGATATTCAAAGTGGTGTGAGGGCCTATAGCACATGACAGTTTCAAAATGTCAGCACAAATGTATTGTAAGTTGAATACAGTCTTAATTTTTAAAGGAAATTGCACATTTCACAGAGTTGAGTATAAATGTCAGCCTTATTTTAAGGTTGAGTAAATAGTCTTAAACACATCCTAATCCTATTAGATGCAAACCCTGCATGTAAAGGTTGAATTGAGTTGGCAGAGCGTTGGAGGTAAACAGGCATTCTGCTCCCATAGGTATACTGTACTGAGGGCTGGATAAAAGAGCTTTGTCCTTCTATTCCCCCAGTAGTTTCCCTCCTTTTCCCTTGCACTTTCAAAGCCGCGATTCTCCTAATAGCCTGAAATATTTCAGAAAGACAAACGCTCCACATTTGGGATGCTCGCTATTCCACGCTTTGACTCCAAGAGGAAAACTCACACGGCTCTTAATTAAACCTGTGCTTGCAAAATAAGACATGGGCAGCTATTCACCACGGTGCCCAAACAATTACCCGCAGGAGCTGTGTAACTCCACTGAACAATAACTGGACTTACATAACTTGTTCCTTTATGTGTGATAAAGATATATCCCCCCATTGCACTGCAGCTCCCCGTGAGCAACCAGAAAGACACTGTTCTTAAACACACGAAACTAACTGGTTTGAGTTTTATGTTGGAGGGTTTGTTTGATTCTTTTTCTTAAAGTTTGCTCAGGCTGAAAATAATTTCCTTCATATTTTTTCATTATTTTTAACATGCTGTTAAAAGTTCTCATTTATCAAAACATACTTCTCTCCAATGTTTGCTTTCATTTCCTTTTTTTTTGCTTGCTTTAAGGGTGAAAGAAGATGAAACAACTGAATTTCATTTACTCTCACATCTGTACCCTGCTCTCCTTAATTCTGTTAGCAGGTGATGTACAGCTGTAGAAGGGGAATGGGTTTTTCACTAGCATACTAATCCTCAGACCATGATGAATTTGATTCAAAAACTCATCTCATATTCCTCCTGGTCCCGCCACCTTCTCCGACAGGGACTCGCATCCCTCTTCCCAACATTACTTCCTTCCCTAGTAGTCCACCATCACTCCTACTGGGTGTGATGGCTAAAAAAAACTGGGTAAAAAAAAACCTCTTTCTTATGGGGAGCGAAGTTCATGTTCCCAGGTCCTACCCTCCGCCAATCTGACATCCTTATGCTTCCAGCAGCTGAGACCAACGGAATTTGACAGGAAGAGGGAATTCTGTAATCAAGGCAGGTTGCAAATTACCACTGGGAGTTCCAAGGCAGGTATTTCCCAGCAGAAGAAAAAGTTATTCTTCAAACATAATGCTTCCCTGAAGTTTTCCAGCAGCCTTTTAATCAGCGGCCAGCTGTCAAGATTCTGCACACACGGACATACATCTAACATTGACATTTAGCTTTCAGCCTATATAACCTGGGAGTGTTTGTTACACTGTCAGTAGGGAAGACAGGGTAAATTCAAGTTAATTCAAAATGAACACCCAAGCTTCATTTTCTATATTGTTAGCAGCAATCAAATATCCTGTTTATCGGAGAAATGAGAGTTCTAAAATCACATACCTACCTGACTTGACTTGTGTACCTAAGAAAAATGGAAACGTATCCTAACTTTAAATGTATTTACATGCCAGATGCTCTTACTGCTTTTGTGTACCCTTAAAACGACCTCACTATTTTAACCAGTCTTCTCCAAAAATTTACTTTTCTCATAAGCAAGCTTTTACAAAAGCTAAGACATTTTTCTTCAAAGTTGCATTTCTCTAGTTCAAGACACTAATCTTGGTAGCATTTCCACCCCTAGCAATGGTACAGTGAGCTAGTATAAGCTAGCTTAACCATGAAATCAAATGAAACTAATAAAAAATGTAAATACTATTATTAGGCTTTTTATATTGTGAAAACCTAAAGAACTTCTTGAAGAAGTTAACAAGCAGCTGTAAAAAATCGTAGGCTTTTTATATTGTGAAAACCTAAAGAAGTTCAAGAAGTTAACAAGCAGCTGTAAAAAATCACCAAAAAACCCCCAACAAACTAACCTTTAAAAATATTGTTAAATACTCTGATTTATTTGTAAATTATTCAAGTGAGACTACAAGAACAAATAATGGCATAAACTAGTGCCAGGTATCAAATTGAACTTTATGGCTCAAAATGTGTAAAATAAGTCATAAATTGTTCTTGGGAACTCATTTCATATGTATTCATGAGGTGGGAACAAAGTTATTCATGAACATAAAAGTGTGCAGGGCAGAAACAGCTCCCCCCCGCCCCTACACAGAACCCTTGAAGACCTACCCAAATGTTGACAGTGTAAGACACTGAAGCCATTCTGGTGTTCATGTAGACAAAGAGCTTTGTACACTTTGAAAGTACAGGTAGGCACAAATTAATTCAGAGAACCTGTCTTTGTAATTTCATCTCAAACTGATAGCACTTAATAACAATTACCACTAATAAACAGTAAGACCACTGCTTTCCACTGCAGTTTAGGATAAAAGTTACATACCATTACTCATAGCATATTTTAAACATGCATCATGTCCCAAATTACTTCAGAGCAAATAAGGTAAAAAACCACCAACTAATGAAATAGGAAAATATTCCAAGCCCAATTCATTTCAGAGAGCTATAATAGATGTTTCTACCCCAAACATAATTTCAGATGGGGAAGTACTTACATCACTCTGGTATTTATTGACTTCCATGGCATGCTTAACATCTGGAGGCTCCTTCATATGTGCATAATCTGAAGTTCCTTTCTCAGCATCATGTTTTTGTTTGTAGAGAACCTGAAAAGAGCAACGTTATGCTTCTGTGACCTCGGCAGAGCAGGTATAATTATGTGAGCTGGGTTAAGCCTAGCGTCATAGCGTGCCTGTATTCAGGAAGAAATGCAATAAATAATTAAGCTCCTTAATGGAACCAGAACCCTGAAACAAGAGCAGCTTCTACCCAAAACAGAGACATATGAGGCACAGTCAGCAGAGAGGCTTCTCTGAGACTGTTATTGCAGCAGAGGTACGAGTAGGCAGAAGGAAGAAAAAGAAATATACAGATACAGAAAATCAACACAGTGCGAAGGCAGCCCAGGGAAAAGCATAAAGGAAAGTTCTTTTGCTCAAAACACACTTGAATCTATCAGCTAAGTAAATATTTCCTTGTGCGCTTTGGGGGTTTTTTTCCCTGCTTTCAGAAAAAAGGAAAAGAAAAAAAACCAAGATTTTGTGCATTCCTCATAAATAAACAGGTTTACATGAAATACTCATAGCCCAAACATCTCTTTCTTCCACTATAAGGAAATTACTAGCACAATACACATTTTGACTAGCCTCCAGGTTCACAAAGAGAAATAATATTTACATTCAATTGTCATCACGGAAAGGAAAATGGAATTGGATTGTGAGTTTATAAACAATTTTATTTTTATAATAGAAACTGAGCTTAATGTTGGGCATTCATCCAGCTTTCACTGTACTGTGTTATACTTACATATACACACACTCACATACTAAAACTGCCTGAAAAGCTGATCTTGCACTTATCCTTGTCAGAAGCTTTTAGGCTTACATTAAGAAAATTCACCAGGTTTTGATGCCTGAAGAAGCAGCGAGCATCAAGTAAATTCATTTACTAATAGCTTGCAGAAGCAAGCATTAAAATAATCCCTAAGAAAACAGCAAATACCAAATGAGATTGAAAGCTGACCAGGAGGAGGAGGATTTGAAACTAAAACCCTTGACAGCAATAAAAGAATACTGTGAAAGTTTTGAGATGGGAACTCTTGACTGTGGTGTTTCAAACTGTTTTAGGACAGGACACTAGAACTGTAAGAAAATGTTGTATCTATTTGTGTTTAAGGCAGCAAGATTGCATCCGAGTCACAGATCAGGGTGCCCAAGGCAATATATTAGTATCTGCCCTGACTATCTCAGATTACAAAATGATATATAGGTTGAGAGATTTAGACAAAAAGGTGGTTTTATAGTAGCACTGCTACTATATGAATGAAAGTATCAAATTAGGAAACCTAAAATATGCCAGCTCCTTATACAGTGTAAATCCAACATGATCAGGCCTCTGGGGAAACAAACACAAATTAAATTGAAACAAAAAACGGTCTATAACCTCCCTATACTGCTTACATCTTGCAACTGGCAAAGCAAATAACATTTAACAAGTCTGAAACATCACTAACAAATGATTCTCTGCAAAAGTGTAATTACTATATAAACTTATGCCACACAAACTCTTGCTACTTCTGTTTCAGATTGTGGCTTTTAAGATGTTTCCCACTTAATACCGTTCTGAAAAGCAGACCCGTACCATTACTTCCAAACTCTACTCATTTACAGCTATTTTATTACATTGCCACTTTGCTGGTTCAGCACCCATATCTTTCTGTTGCTACATGGGCTATATAACCAAGACATCAAAAAACAAAAGCACATCAGCTCCCAGGGTGAAAAAACGAATAAAAATCACAATTGAGTGTCCACTATCCTGGGAAAAAATTACTGTCTCTTTAGCTTAATGTAGGAATATTTGACTTGCTATTTGATGGCTGTGTTCTTCCTATCTTTTCAAATTATTCTTATTAACTAACTTAAGTAACCTTGTAGCCACCACAGGCTAGGAGGAGTTCAATAGCTGTTTAGTTTAGTTTTGGACAGTTTAGTGCAAAACTATTCTCAGATCTGTAAACCAGTTCCACAGAAGCATGAAAAAAAATATTACTATTTCACCAACATTCTTAGAATCCCTATTTTACACGTTAGCATGTGTACATTTCTTTCTCATTTTCAAGCTTTAGCTAAACTGAATTTTTTTTCTCAAATCTACAAATGAAACTAGTCTACAGAGAGATCAGGTATTACAGGTCACTGACGTAACCTCTACTGTGTAGTGGCACCATTTATTAACTCCAGAAATACAAGGCAATTATTTAAGTAGGTATGACTTCAGATTGAACTAATTTGTAAGTACTCATTTTTTATTTTCCTTATCTCTCTTGTACACCAGTGTGTCAATAAGAAGCTGCATTAAGGAAGGCTTTGTGCTCTTTTAACTTAACTCTGACTGACCCTCTGGTTTGGAATACTTCAAACACTATTAAATTTTTATATATCCCTTTATAGTCAGTAAGTTGAGCTCCGAACTTAAAATCCACAGTGTAGGATTTTGCAGGAGGAAATGTTCAAGAACACAGAGAATACCATTTTAATCTCTAGATGGAGAATAAGATTATCCAATGTATTTGTTTAAAACAATACCAGAAAAGTCCACTAACACCTGCTACCATGAAAAAGAAGAAATCTCAAACATTAGATTTGGTACTATAAAAAGCCATAAAGAATTACACAAAACAATCTGGTAATGTGTAACATGATTGTAAGGGATGCAGTAAACCAAAAAATAGCTTTATCATAGTAAAAAAAACACATATGAAAATAAAACGAGGATTCTGCCCACAAGTAAAAAAACTCTTGAAACTTTCTTTGGAAGTTGAAAATATTGCTTAAGATTCACTTGGCTCATCACCTTTAAAAACAAAAAGAAAATACTGTAGAGCATTGACATATAGTTACTATTTGAGATATTGCCCTGTGCAAAGGAGAAAATTAAACTGCCTTCAGTTTGCTTTAGATTATTCCTTTCAGATAAGAAGAAAAACAGTGCAATCTCTTCTTATGGCAGAAATAAAGTGATGAAAAAAGTGATGAAACATACTTTTTTTTCAACACTGTTTCCCCCTCAAGCAATTTTAAATACCTTTATCATTGCTTGTGACACCTTATTAAAAAAATGTTCTGCGTAAGGAAGAACTGAGTATACTGGTCTTCAAGTATACTTCAAGACAAGAAAGAGACTTGGCACAAAGCTAGCAATAATCGGAAATTTTCCTTCAGAAATATTTTCCACAGGAAAATTGCAATTTTTTCCAGAAAATGTCCATTTCCTCCCAGGAAAATCAAAATGAGGGCTCCCTGCCTAGACTGCTCTCATCAACTTTGTCATTGCAGAGAACAGGGAAACTGGTGAGAGCTTTGGAGGCTGGAAGGAGGCTGACGTTACGCCCTGGGGGACTGGGACTTCTGCTCCCTCTAGTTTGCCCTGGGGACAGCTACGACAAAGGAGCCAGAGGGAGGAAAATGTGGTTGCTCGGCCTCAAGAAAGCTATTTAGAAGGCGACAGTCAAATTTTCTGCAGAGAGGGAAAAATGAAATTGATAAAAGCCACCCAAGTATGCGGGGCTATGGATTTCACTGAATTTCACTGAATTTTTAAAGTTGGAAGGGACCATAGAGATCATCTAGTCCAACTCCTCTGCTGAAGCAGGATTGCCTAGAGCATGTTACTCAGGAGCATCCAGGCGGGTCTTGAAAATCTCCAGAGAAGGGGACTCCACACCCTCCCTGGGCAGCCTGTCCCAGGGTTCTGTCACCCTCACCGTGAAAAAGTTTTTCCTCATATTTGAGTGGAACCCTTTATGTTCCAACTTGTGCCCGTTGCCCCTCGTCCTCTCACTGGCAACTACTGAAAAGAGTCTGGTTCCCTCCTCCCTCAGCCCGCCCTTGAGATACTTGTAGGCATTACAATCTTTGTTTTCATTCTCCTGAAGCATTTTTTTTTCCCATAAATAATGCCATGACGTTTTGTCAAAATTTCAGATGGATTTCCTTCTCTACGAGTATTTGTTTCCACCTTTGTGCCACTTCTGTATAAAACACAGAAGAGCAAATGTGGGCTTTACGCAAAAGCCACCAAAGGTGGTCTTGATTTAGTCTTTCCTGTGTGTTTTGAAGAGGGAATTGAGCACGAATCTATAGAGCCAATACAGGGAGAAAGCTCTGCAGGAGGAGAACCACAACTGTTGGGGTGTTGTACTCTCTACTATGGCGAGATCCTGCCAGTGCTGACGTTGTATGGCTGGAACCTGTGGAACAAAGTCCTGGCTCTGCAAAAGCCAAGGACAACTGCTGTGTCAGTTAGAGCATGCAGAAGTGAGAGATGGTGCTCTGGAGAGGACAGTGGCGGGCAAGCGTAGGTGGGGAATCATTTCTTGTGAGAAAAAGGAAATTTCCCCTAGTTGCCTCCAGCTTCCTAAATCGGGAGTGTGATCTGAAACAGTGTATGAAATTATCAAATTGGGCTACATCTAGGTAGGCTGAAAATGGAGTGGCTGGTGGGCAGCAGTGCAGGAGGCACCATTTCAGGATCAAACATCAAATCAAGGGAGGGACCATTTGCTGAGGACACCCCTGTGTAAGGAAGTCACCAGAGGTGTAGAGGTGTACCAGCCTCAGCAGTCCTGTGCCAGCCAGTGGTAAGGGGAAGAGTCAATGGCTTGCTTCCTTCCACACCGTGATCCCAACACACCTGCTTGGCAGACGAGGCTACAGGTCCTGCCAAGAACATGGCATCACGGAGCGAGAAAGCACCTGCTTGATCTGTCTTCAAAAGCTGTCAAACCTGGCCTTGCATCAGAGAAGCATGAAAAGGGAGTCAAAGGCGCACATTTCTTCTAATGTGGATGGGGAGGAGGAGGTGTACTCGTATTTTCCACCTCTCAGGAAATCAACAGCTATTTAAAAACAACTTACAATAACTGAGAAACAGAAACATGCAACAGCCTTTTTTGCAGAAGAGTTGGCACAACGGCCATCCGGTGCCGTTCTCTCTCCTATGGCATACCCTTGGTCTCCTCTGGCTGAAGTGATGAGCTGGAAACTAACAATCCCAGCTAAAAAGATGCAGCAGAAATCCTCTCTGCCATATCCTGACCCAGTTGAAATCTGAAATCCTTGTATTAGCTACTACTTAGGTACCGCAGTGATCGGCACAATATGGATTAGATTTGAATACTGTAGAGAAGATTTTCCACCAGAAAATCCCCTAGGATCTCTCTCAAAGTAGCATTAAATTCAGGTCCACTGCAACAGTAACCACAAGTTGGAAAAATGTGTCAGCGTATCTTTGAGTTTTATGATAGATTATGATTTATAATGCATCTATTCCTAAGAGGATGGTATGAGTTTTACAGGAAAAGTTTCTGCTAAAATATAACTCATTCTATATGCATATTTGTTTCTCTATGACTGTTGGATGATTGAAGAAAACCCTCAAAAAATATCAAATGAAAATGTCAGGCTTTTCCTTAAAAGGGTTTGGTTGGGGTTTTTTTTGATTAATCAAATGGTTCCATTCTTAGTCTCAGTTATTTATCTTTTCTGCCACATCGCTGATGTTAATTAAACTCATTTCGGTAAACTAATGTAGAATGTACTCATTTGGACTGAATCCAGGAGTAAATCTGTGGTAAACTAGTTAACCAATATTTTTTAAATCAAGCTAACGGTTTAAAAAATGTTATACAAGTTTAAATTCCAATTTATTTCTACTGCAATTCTTCTAATCACTCACTTTATAATGAAATGTCACATTAATGTCTTTTCAGCTACTGTGCTGCTTGAAATTGAGAGTATATGCTCCTTTTCAAACCATGAAAATTAAAATATTCTTTATTTATGTTATTATATTTGCTTAATATAGCCTTGATTAACACATTGTTTTAAACCAAAACATTTCTTCACAAGCTTTCCTGACATTTCAGTGCTCTCTTTTTTTATGAATATTTTCCTTTGTTTGAAAAGAAAAAAAAAATAAATTACTGCATTAGAAGCATGTATATTGAGATACAATCAATAATATGGATTTAGGACCATGTTCACTTCACAGAGTTGCTGTATTACACTATACATAGTTAATCTCTATAAGAAAGAAGAAAGACAAAACCAGAAAAACATGGAAATGCTTGTTGGACAGAAAGCCATGACCATCTATTAGCTGTAATTCTCATGAGTAACCATGAAAATCTGCAACTACATTCATATTACACACACTTAATACTCACAATTCTACTGAGATCAATGGAAGTGAAGGGTCACCTGCCTACATTAAGGGTATTATATTTTTAAGCCCCTGGAGGCAATCAAACTGGAATTTACTATTTCACTCATTGTTTGCATGTTTTACACTATGGTCAATATACTTGTTTTTATCTATTTTAATTCTATAAAATTTGTTGTGACTGGTAGTATGTAGACCATCAGAAATACATTTATTGCTACCATTAAGTGCCTTTAAAAGTCATTAAAGTGTTATATTTTTTTCCCTTCAGCATCAAACATTTTATAAAGCTAATACAACACCCAAATTTAAATGCTTGTTACGGAAGATACTATGAAGGCAGTGCAACGTTACTGAATTCAATAATTCAATTGCATTGATGGATTTCTAATGGATTTCATTGGATTGATGAATGCACTAGCAGTTTTTAAACTTATATTTAATAAACATCATAAGTAAAATTGTCAGCATTTTAAAAATGAGTAGTTCTTGATGTTAAGAAGTTACGGTCATAAACCTGGAATTATAAACTCACCCAAATAAATCAAGCAGGAATTCAAGCATCTGTTCAAATATATTGTTCAAATTGGTGATAATCTGTCACACAATCATTCTAATCATTCAAAATCATTCTAAAATTGTACCTTGCTCTGAAGTTGCGTTAATTCTTTTGCAAATACACTGTCAATTGTGGCTGGCATCTGCTGATAGAGCGAGTTGGAAAGGTCTTTCTTAGCAGCTCCTTTATACTTCACCTAGAGAGGAGGAAAAGGTGACATATAATGCAAAAGCTAAGACAGAGTAATCATACAACCTATTTTTCTCTATTAAATAAAATGGCATAGACCATTAGAACTGGAAAAATCTAATAAACTTTCAAGCAAATCAGATCTTTAAATAACAATTTTAAAATACTTTAGGTGGATGTATCTAATTCACGAAACAATGCAATGTATCTCCTAGTTAAATTCAATAGTTTGGGGGGAAGTATAAAATAAGGTAAGCAAGGCAGGTTTTTTTCTCTTTTCTTAATTTAAAAAAAGAAAAAAACCAAAATTATCTTTTTTTCTTTCCATTTTCCCAAATTTTGCACAATGGAAGCAATGAGAGGCCAACAAAAAATATTTTACTGATTAATAAGTGGTAGCAATTAAATGTAATCAGGAAGGACAGGAACATTGACGTTTGCGTGTCTGCTATCATTTCTAGTTAGTCTTCTCATATTACAGACTCATTTTTAAATTACTTTTTTATTTATCCTGTACTTTCTCCACTACTACAGTACTAGCAGTTCCTCACAAAAGGGTTTTAAGAGACAGGGCAGAATAAAAGTCCAAAATCTGGGAGGCTTTTTCTTCAGATCGAAGTTTTTCAAATTTATAAAACAATAGTGTCAAGTATTGCTGTGAAAGTAATCATAAATATCAAGGATATTTTAAATGGTATTGTCTAATGTAATTTATTTTCTCTGTGATATACAGCTGATCATTAGAGACTAGTTGCCCATATATATTACATATATCAATAATTTGCCGTGGTATTTGTTGCTGCTTCCCAAAACAGAGGGCTCGTTTTCACTGCAATAATTTCACTGCTAAGAATTTCAGTGTTCAAGTTTTGCAAAAACAGGTTACAGGACACTAGAGGTCAGTCATTTACAAGATAAACCATCCATCACATCACTGGCTGCAGGTAATGCTGCAATAAGCAACAGCACTCAGCAGTGTAATATCATAAAATACACAGGGCTTTACATTTTGAAATTCCTTTATCTTTCTAAATCTTTGATTAATAATTAGCAGCTTTTCTTTGGAAGCAGACAGACTGATTCAATAAATTCTCTATTTCGTAGACTACAGTAGTCTGTCTCTTAGAAAGTATAATTTTGTTACGTTTATGCCTCTCGGGACATGCCACTCTTTCTCATAAAATATGAGGACAAATATAACAAAAATATTCATTAGATGCATTTATAATGAGTGTAGCCACACAGCAAACTGATGTGTATCAGAAACAGAATATAAGCTGTATATAAATTACATAACTCCAGGCAGGGTTATTGGGATGTTCTTTATCGTAATGACGAAGGTAGGAAAAAAATTAAAGGCACCAAAAATTCAAGTCTTCCAAGGGTCAAAGTAAAAGAAAAATCACCCAGAACCAGCAGTTCCTTAACAGAAGCAGCTCTGTCAGGTAGAACTCCTGCTGCTGTTCTCACCTGGGACATGAAGAGCTGGGAGGAGATTCTGCTCTGGCGTTTTGGAAGCTGCCGTTCTCCCTCTGTGTCTGTGTGTATGCAAAGATCTAAAAACTCTGAGGTGGGTACCCATACCCACGTATGTATGTGAGCACTGAGGGGACCTGCAGATGGCAGATCTCTGCCCCAGTCCCCTGGCTGGAGGAGGACAGGGGTGATGACACGGTAACAGAATCACTGCATCACAGAATCTTCTAAGTTGGAAGGGACCTTAAAGATCATCTTGTCCAACCGTCAACCTAATTTTGACAAAAATAAACACCAACACAGTGTCCTTCCCTCCTTCAGGCTGTGAATTCTCCACTAATTTTGACAAAAATAAACACCCACACAGTGTCCTTCCCTCCTGCTTGATAGTCAGGCTGCGAATTCTCCGCAGCAGGGGAACTGCACACAGGAATAATCTGAAAACCCCATCCCTGCAGAATAACTAAAAAGAAATCCTTTTCTGATTCCTCGGTTTATCCATAAAATGGGATAGCTAAGACCACCTCAGAACCATTAATAAAACATCTTTGAATCCCAGAATAAAAGCATTGCATAATTCCAAATTAGTATTACTCCTATATACAGTTTATACTAATTACAATGCTTTAAGTCAATTCAGCTTCAAACAGAACTGTTATTTGAAATAAGCCATCTTTCCACTGCTAAAAAACACTGTATTCAACTCAGAGAGTTTTTATGAGGCATAAGAAGCAAAGAGAATTCTTCAATCTTTTAGGTCTTACCTCAGAAATAAAAGCACCAAGACTTCTCACATGTTTTAGCTGTGGGGTGTCAGGTACAAATATACATTTGCCCTTAGATTTTTTAAATTCTTCTTTATAGTGTATCTACAAAGAGGAGAGAAAAGTTTAGTTGTTCTTTAAAAAAAACAAACAACAAAAAAAAGCACAACAACAAAAAAACAAAGGAAAAAGATATAATGGCCACTTTTATTGGTGGTGTTGTCATATTAATATTTATGGCTATTATGCTGGGTAGCTTGCAAACACCTCAGCCTGGATCAAATTAGGCCACACAGGGAAATGCCCAGTCCTCACACAGTACCAGGGCTATGAAAAAGGCACAGAACTCTTTAATAATACAGATGAAAAAGATTTTATTTTTTTTTTCCTACAACACATTTTCACCACTTCCATCATATAGATGTTCTAGTATCTCTAAAGGAAGGAGAACTGAATAAAGCATTTTCACCTTGATCTCAAAGAACAAATTGCTAAGCTAACTTCTAACACAGACCTAGCATGCACCAGGTCTTATATCTGCACAAAACAATCAAAAGCCACTGCCAAAGCCTTTCTGAATTCAAGAGTTACACGAAGAAATTCAGAAGCCAAACTTCTGAATTCAGTGAATTCAGAATTCACTGCCAAACCACTGCCTACAAAGCACCCCAACAGTCATGGCACGCAGGTAATATCAGAGTTAAAGAGCATTTCAATTTTAAATTGAGTCATTTTTTTAAGTCATAGGTACGCACAACAGAAACAATTTTTGATGCAAAAGGCCACAAGGTATTTGGGGGGAAAAAAAACCAAAGATGTTTTTTGTGTTCTTTTTAACCTTTTTCTTACCACATTCTTCAAACAATGTGGGCAGGTATAGTAAGCAGTTATCAAAAAATAAATGCATGACTATTGATGAAGTCAGAAGCACAGTCTGTATTGGTGAGATTGCACAGGGGATAAAGTCCATGAACGTGGTGAATGTGTAGGGATCTTTATTATGTAAGAACAGCCTGTCTGTGATGAGATGGACTAAATAGATTTTAAAGATAGGCATCTTACATGCCTTACATTGGTGAATGTGTAGGGATCTTTATTATGTAAGAACAGCCTGTCTGTGATGAGATGGACTAAATAGATTTTAAAGATAGGCATCTTACATGGATAGCCTTAAATGCTTTTTGTAATATTTCTTTCTTTGTGCGCAGAATAATTTACTTCAATGTAAAATGAATTATTTAGTATTAAGCTTTCACGTTTATTATCGGCTACCATTTCTCTAACCTCGTTTTCACATTCTGCACAACAGCAGCTTGCAGTTATGCACTCTGGACTTGCTGACAAGCACTGACAGAAGCAATATGATCTGCATCTGAGCAGTACTGAAATATGCAGTCTTAATTTCCTCCCTCTCTGAATCCTTAATGGATATCACAAGTTCTAGTCTATGCTCCTCTACAGGGACTTGGAAAATTCATGAGAAGGATGGGAGCTGACGCAGAATCAGCTCCTGTACTTTCTGATGCAAACCTTTTGCTCACCACAAAATGGGATTAGATAATGCCAAATTCATCTCAAACTGATGGCTACATGATCCTCACACGTGAAATAATTTTTGTTACTATTGATCTCATCTAGGTTTGGACTACTGAAGGGATCTACATCCCGTTACCGAATCATGTTGTCTGCCTATGTGGATTACAGTGTATTTTAAATAAAAACTGTGTGGTGAACAACGGGGGTAAAACTACTGTATGCCATCATTTCACTCTGGGATACACAAATCCAATGGTTCATGTCACCTGTGTGTGACACCGTACCCCTAGGTAATTACAGAGCAACACACAAAAAGGGCAGTGTTGTGATAAGCACGAGGAGGCACTTACTGTCATTCTGCACACGTGTGCCAGCACCCATGGACTTGCAGGGCCGGGGGGCAGAGAATGTGTCCACGAACAGCTTTAAAAAGCTTCACAGAATTATGGTCATTCGTGGTGATACAGCTGAGAAGTGATGGGGGAAATCTAAAGAGCTGACTGTCTTCTGGTTAGGTTTGATGGAGTTCCCAGTAGGAACTCCTGTAAAGCCGAGATTCTCTTAGAGGAGATGGGAGAGTCTTGTGGCTCCCAGCTTGGATAAATCACCCATGGATAACTGAGAGCTGGCTGTAATTACATCCATTTTAATTACAGAGCAATAATTCCATCTTAAAATCAAACATGAAAGCCTGCTAAGGTGTCTCTTAACTGGGGGGGATGACATGACACAACTAGAAGAAACTAAAGTCATGCTGCTATAGAAATCATGCTTTCAAAATAACCGAAAGCAGTAAGGACAAATGCCACCTCCTTATTCTTTTATTATTCACATTTATTACAGTAACCCATAGAGGCCACAAGATGCACGTAGGCTCAAACGAGCAATTTAGAGAGGACGTGTAACAAAATGTGTGGTAAACTCTGATCCAACACATTCTGTTCTGTTACAGAAGTGTCTGCATCGCTTGGAATCGGAGAGATGGAAGATTAAATGGGATAAGTATAATGAAGTCATTACATCTGCTCTTATAAAGTGTATTCATTGCAAATGATGTAAGCTAGAGGCTGAAGAGGTTGGCTATGACTGACATGTAGATAACCATCAGTAAAAACATTAATACCCAATAGCTACTACCTAAAGTAGCTTGAGATTACAAAGGAGCAATCTTGGTACCTTCTTTTAAGGATCTATCCAATTTTCAGCACCCTTTTTTTGAAAATTAAAGTATTACCAGATGACACGTGGACGAAGAGGAAACTTTGACCTTGTCAAATCACAGCCAAGCCAACCCTGCAACACCTACACATCCCAGATATTGGTTTTCTGAGTTACCTATTCCTTTCTGATATGTAAGCCCTAATAAATTATACCTTAAGTGTAGTTTCTGTATGTTCTCATAAAATCAACATAGTCAGTTCACCTTGAACAATAACATCCCAAATCTAAATATCAGATTACAACGTAACACGAGCCAGATCTCAATTTTTGGTTTCTTTAGAAGAAAGCTTGTTAAAGTCCCTCTCTCCTCAGTAGTCTCCTCTGCTGACAGCCACCATCCTCACAGGAGAAACATCACCCGAACTCCCATTCACACGAAGGGACAAAGTTACTCTTCAGCCAGACTTTTCCAGAGGGACACAGAAATAAACCTCCACCAAGGAAAATCTGATGCTGTTACATTGAAGCAATTGGATCTCCTCCAATTTAAAATGTCCTGGATCTGATCTATCATGCTTATGCAATGTCTATATCTGATTGACATCGTTAAAAATCTATAGTAACTAAGTCAAGAATTTTCTAGCTAAATATTTTTTAAACATATTCTAGCATTTCAGTGGAATCTTCCTGTAAGTGTAAGCCAATATTATTATGCTATGCAGTTTTGAGCATCTATCACCACAGACTAATAGATAACACTGAAAATTCATCTATTTTTATCCTCCCTCCTTACAGCTATGTATACTGGCACCCAGATCTGTTCTAACCAATCAAGCTTCATAGCATTAGGCTATAACTTGAAAAAATACTCCATTTTTCTGATGAAATCAGCCAAGGTATTCTCATGGGCGACACCCTCCGCATGAGACCCACTTTTTGGGACATTCTCCTTCCGAGGGCCTAGGCTTCATTCCGTTCAAATGCTCTGAAAAGCTCATACTTTTGCAGCTGATAATTTAAGGTACTAGAGTAGGCTCTGCCTTTCTATTATTCTGTGTGCTTTTATATTTGACCCTTGGATGGGCACATGCTGCACTGTACATATCTGTAAAAAATACATATCGTAAATATAAAGCCACTGGAAAGAGAAATGCAAATGTAAGGATGCAAACAGTCACCACCACTTACGTCACTGATTATTTCACTGCATTTTCGGGCCAGTTCCATATTTCTGTCCTCAATAACAGGCTTGAGGAAGACCTGCAAGAGAAAAGGAATCATTCCAGGTTTATTGTCCTAAAAGGGTACCAATAGAAGGAAAGGAGTACTTTTCAAAGCTTTTGGGGTTTAACTCACCTTTTCTTCTTCCTCCCCATCCTCATTTTCATCTTCCCTGAAATCCTGAACGACAGACACTCGCATTTTAATACTTTGCAGCAAACAACAATGAGAACTCTAAAAAGGTTGAGCGCTGCAGGAAACGGCTCAGACCCTACAGCACGCCTGGAATCAATGCTTCATTTGTGTCCTCCACTGCACTTAACTCTACCAAGGCTCCTTCCTTATTTAGGCAGCACTTGACAGTCTTTATCTGAACAATTCAATGTGAGTGAACTGAAAGGCATCGCAGATGGCCTTGTGAGCTATCAGTCGCACCAGAGCTAATGCTTTCTTACAGATAAAATATAATTAAATGACCTATCCCAGTCAACTATTTTTAAAATGACTATGAACGCACATAATTAAAATACTGTGATGCCCTTAATTCATAACTTCAGAAATTTAGTAAAATTAACAGGCTTAAAAGGGGAATATTGACTCCAGGGTTATGGGAAAACTGCCCCATTCTAAGATTCAAGGCATCACTGACTCCAAAACCAGTTATCACAAATATTTTGTTAGTTCAATAACAGAGCTTTCTGATTTAAAAAAAAAAAAAAAACAACCTACACTATTCTCATTTTCCAGTAGGTGTAACTGCTAGTATATTTTTCAGGAAATATCCCTTTTCCACAAAGCAAATAAAATTCCTTAAATGCTTTGCATATTAGGTCAGCTGAAGGTTAAACCTGTGCATACATAGATACAAACACATCTCTACGCTTCCAAGCACACGTGGCTATGCATTTACACAAACATGAATTTTCCTTCACTGTTAAAAACTGTCTTGCTCTGTAGTCTCAAAACCAACCTTTTTGAGGATGAAGTCATTGACTCTGGCTGCAATGAAAGTGATAGATATCCTTATCCTGATGGGCAGAGTGTCACAGTGCTTGTTTCTGCAAAACCTGCAAAGAGGTATTACAGGACCAGTTGGACTAACCAGCATTTTAACATTCTTTTTTCTTCTCATCTTCTAGAGGTCATGATTTTGAACTTCATCTAGCAAAGTGATTCACCACTACACAGCTTTGTAATCAGGCCAAGATATAAGGAATGTGTACTGTTAAAGAACCTCTTCAAAGAATTTTAAGTACTTGTGCCCAAACACAATGTCCTTAGAGCTTATTTAAAAACACACATTTCCTTAGAAAAAGAAACATTTCAAAGAGAAGGACAAATACAGTATTTGACTTAGTTAAGGTCTGAAAATTTGAAAAAAAATATTAAGAACAAAGGCGAGCCAGATCTCAATTTTTGGTTTCTTTAGAAGAAAGCTTGTTAAAGTCCCTCTCTCCTCAGTAATGTCTCCTCTGCTGACAGCCACCATCCTCACAGGAGAAACATCACCCGAACTCCCATTCACACGAAGGGACAAAGTTACTCTTCAGCCAGACTTTTCCAGAGGGACACAGAAATAAACCTCCACCAAGGAAAATCTGATGCTGTTACATTGAAGCAATTGGATCTCCTCCAATTTAAAATGTCCTGGATCTGATCTATCATGCTTATGCAATGTCTATATCTGATTGACATCGTTAAAAATCTATAGTAACTAAGTCAAGAATTTTCTAGCTAAATATTTTTTAAACATATTCTAGCATTTCAGTGGAATCTTCCTGTAAGTGTAAGCCAATATTATTATGCTATGCAGTTTTGAGCATCTATCACCACAGACTAATAGATAACACTGAAAATTCATCTATTTTTATCCTCCCTCCTTACAGCTATGTATACTGGCACCCAGATCTGTTCTAACCAATCAACCTTCATAGCATTCGGCTATAACTTGAAAAAACACTCCATTTTTCTGATGAAATGAGCCAAGGTATTCTCATGGGCGACACCCTCCGCATGAGACCCACTTTTTGGGACATTCTCCTTCCGAGGGCCTAGGCTTCATTCTGTTCAAATGCTCTGAAAAGCTCATACTTTTGCAGCTGATAATTTAAGGTACTAGAGTAGGCTCTGCCTTTCTATTATTCTGTGTGCTTTTATATTTGACCCTTGGATGGGCACATGCTGCACTGTACATATCTGTAAAAAATACATATCGTAAATATAAAGCCACTGGAAAGAGAAATGCAAATGTAAGGATGCAAACAGTCACCACCACTTACGTCACTGATTATTTCACTGCATTTTCGGGCCAGTTCCATATTTCTGTCCTCAATAACAGGCTTGAGGAAGACCTGCAAGAGAAAAG
The DNA here is from genome assembly GCF_001431845.1 of Calidris pugnax. Classification (NCBI taxonomy): domain Eukaryota; kingdom Metazoa; phylum Chordata; class Aves; order Charadriiformes; family Scolopacidae; genus Calidris; species Calidris pugnax. Next base: position 2,606,267 of record NW_015090775.1, on the reverse strand, counting down.
GAATCATTCCAGGTTTATTGTCCTAAAAGGGTACCAATAGAAGGAAAGGAGTACTTTTCAAAGCTCTTGGGGTTTAACTCACCTTTTCTTCTTCCTCCCCATCCTCATTTTCATCTTCCCTGAAATCCTGAACGACAGACACTCGCATTTTAATACTTTGCAGCAAACAACAATGAGAACTCTAAAAAGGTTCAGCGCTGCAGGAAACGGCTCAGACCCTACAGCACGCCTGGAATCAATGCTTCATTTGTGTCCTCCACTGCACTTAACTCTACCAAGGCTCCTTCCTTATTTAGGCAGCACTTGACAGTCTTTATCTGAACAATTCAATGTGAGTGAACTGAAAGGCATCGCAGATGGCCTTGTGAGCTATCAGTCGCACCAGAGCTAATGCTTTCTTACAGATAAAATATAATTAAATGACCTATCCCAGTCAACTATTTTTAAAATGACTATGAACGCACATAATTAAAATACTGTGATGCCCTTAATTCATAACTTCAGAAATTTAGTAAAATTAACAGGCTTAAAAGGGGAATATTGACTCCAGGGTTATGGGAAAACTGCCCCATTCTAAGATTCAAGGCATCACTGACTCCAAAACCAGTTATCACAAATATTTTGTTAGTTCAATAACAGAGCTTTCTGATTTAAAAAAAAAAAAAAAACAACCTACACTATTCTCATTTTCCAGTAGGTGTAACTGCTAGTATATTTTTCAGGAAATATCCCTTTTCCACAAAGCAAATAAAATTCCTTAAATGCTTTGCATATTAGGTCAGCTGAAGGTTAAACCTGTGCATACATAGATACAAACACATCTCTACGCTTCCAAGCACACGTGGCTATGCATTTACACAAACATGAATTTTCCTTCACTGTTAAAAACTGTCTTGCTCTGTAGTCTCAAAACCAACCTTTTTGAGGATGAAGTCATTGACTCTGGCTGCAATGAAAGTGATAGATATCCTTATCCTGATGGGCAGAGTGTCACAGTGCTTGTTTCTGCAAAACCTGCAAAGAGGTATTACAGGACCAGTTGGAGTAACCAGCATTTTAACATTCTTTTTTCTTCTCATCTTCTAGAGGTCATGATTTTGAACTTCATCTAGCAAAGTGATTCACCACTACACAGCTTTGTAATCAGGCCAAGATATAAGGAATGTGTACTGTTAAAGAACCTCTTCAAAGAATTTTAAGTACTTGTGCCCAAACACAATGTCCTTAGAGCTTATTTAAAAACACACATTTCCTTAGAAAAAGAAACATTTCAAAGAGAAGGACAAATACAGTATTTGACTTAGTTAAGGTCTGAAAATTTGAAAAAAAATATTAAGAACAAAGGCACAGGCTGCTTTCACTCTATAGTAACCAAGAGGTCGGATTCTTTATACGTTAATAGTACAGAAATTTTCACTATTTTCCATTCCATTATTTCAAGTATGAGCTCCTAGAGTTCAGATTTGGATTGGCATTGCTGAAGTTCAGGCTGAAACCAGTAAGTCTGGTTTATATAGGTGAGGATTACCAGTAATTTATGCTGACTACTTTTGGAGCTCAGGATGTTTCACCATTATAGAAACAAATGGTTTTAGTCTTATAAGATGGGTATTCACAGTAACAGGTCACTTTTGAAGATTATGGCCACAGGAAATATATTCATAAACAACAGACCCGTGCATGATTTCAAGGACCACATGTTAAGGACACAGAGTACCTACAAAAGTGCCAGATGAAAACGCAGCACCAAGGCTTCATTTGGAGATTTTTATGATAATATTGCAAACACTATATTCTTCCAGCACAGTTAATTTCCCTTTCCTTCCTACATTTAATAAAATTCTTAAGTGGAGACATTGAAAAATATTTTAGAGAGTTGAGAAGAGCTATTAGTAGCTGCAAAGCTTGCTGAACATGAGGAAATCTTTTGCTATTTTTTGCACCGGAAAGCAAATATGATCAAAATCACAAAGTCAAAACCGTTCAGGTTTGCAGGGGGAAGAGGAGGCTGTTCAGCTTTTTAACATGCTTACATTGTATCTGGTGGTTTTTCAGCAGCTGCATACCAAAGCTTACACATTAATCGTGGTTTTCCTGTAATGGTTTCTACATAATAAAGATCTGCTTTCTCTTTAGCATGATCTTCAACTCATTTGATAGAATTTATTTTTTCCATTTCTACATCATCTGGGTCAGGCATAACTGAGTGTCCAAATATGCTGCGTTCCATGTAACTTATTAACATGGGAATTGCAAAACAGCTGTTATAACTCATCATATTATAGAAAAATATAAAGTATAGAAAAATATAAAATATCCCTCCGCACAAAGGGAGCAAGGGAAAAAATATCACAGTATCAACTAACCATACACAAGTTATTCAAAATGTCACTCTTTTGCATAACAGATGCAATAAGGAACTATGACACAGAAACCTGCCTCCCTTTTTAGCATCCTCCTCAAAACACCAAATACTGTGAGATAACACTCATTGTGCAATAAAGCAAGCCTGGAAATTAAATATATCCAGATATAATTCAGAGAAGATTTTGTTATGACCATTTAAGGGTTGCATGGTTTAGAAGTGCATTGTGATTCTACTGGCAGCCTGCAGGTCAAGAGCAAGCTTAAGTTACTTCTATAAGAAGCAAGATTAAAAAAATTAGGATCAGCAGGCATTTTGGCGTAGCAAATGTTTGTGTATATTTACAGATACTTTAATAAATCTAATCTAAATAACGACCTAGTTAAAACGCTGAGCTTTGCATCCCCAAAAAGTTTTTGAAGGATGTTGTATTAAAGAAGACTTTTCACCTGCAAAACCTGCATTTTTACCAAAACCTCCAAACTGACACGTTTAAACCATTTTCCACTTTATACAATGGAATGATCTGCAGTCATTTATTCTGGCATGAAACAGCAGACATTAAACAAAATCCAATTGTACAGAACTTTAAGGAAACACTGTAATGGAAACAGTTTTAAGGAAACACTGTAATGGACTGCTAAGCTGTGTATATACAACAATACTTATATGCATACAGAGCAAAAGATAATTTTATTATTGCATTATAAATATCTTAAAATGCACAAAATGGGTAGAAAAGGGTTCTTCAGGGAAGTATCTAATATGAACTCATTCAAATTTTGTAAGGGAATGCTGCATAGCTCCACATTGCCACTTCCAGCCACCCCGCATGGACCTTTCATGTCTCAGTTCAAATTTAGCCTTAAGAATGAGGTTATTTTGTTGAAGAAGCTGCAATAAAATCAATATATCGGTACAGTGCCCCGATTGTTCACAGAAGCACAGTATTTGCAGTACAGTCTTCATCGTGCATGAACTTCTGAGAGAGAAGACAAGCCTTCTCTAAGCAAACTACGTGGTTTATCCTAAGCAAGGAGACAGCTTAATCTCCTAACATGGCCATCATTCAGTTGTATCAATGTACTATTTTTTGACACAGAACGATACTCAAATACTTGGTCAAATTCTTGTCCTTTTATCAATCTTTTAAGAAATACCTTTGGGAGATGCTAGCCCAGAAAGTTAAAAGGCTTCATCTCCTTTTGGCCCTGATACACATAACAATATAGTAGTTGTGCTCAGTTCTGTCACTGAACAGATTTTTTTTGGCGTAATCCCCAAAAGCCTTCCGAGATCTGCAACATCCACATGTACTGTTGAGCTGAAAAGACTTCTTTACCTTTTCACAGAGTATCAGAAACTGTGTTTGTCCTAGAAAAGGTACCAGAAACACCAATATCTCACATGTATATAGCAGAGTTCCTCATGGGGTACTTGGACACAGGTCACAAGGATTGAGACACTCCAGCAGGAGAACCTGCACAGCATTGCAGTGGGAGGTATATACGTGTGATGAATACACTCCTTTCAATTCTGGATGGCAAACGTAGTAAGAAAAGAGGTAAAGTTTTAGTGCTTTACCTATCCTGCTTCAAATGAGTTAAAAATCAACCTACATACATCCCTGAAATGAAAATGTTATTTTCTGTTCTCACTGGACACACACACACATCACTGAAATAAGTACAATTAATTCAACACAACACAGCTGGTGGCCTCTTTTCAAAAAGCACAGAAGGCATTTGTAAGTGCTGAGATTCAATTACTCCCCATTTCTAGAAATACTCATCTATCAGACTGGAAGTTACCAGCAGCCCTGCACAAGGAAGTTCATAGTCAGGCTATCAGCATCGCAATCACAAACAGAAAGAAAGAGAGGGATCCCACCTGCCAATTTTAACTTCCCCTGAACATGAAATACTAATTAACTTTAACAAAAGAAATTCAAGAGATGGTTCTACTTAGAAAAAAGTAATCTTGCCAATAAACTCGTATCTGTCAGATCATTAGCACTGCATTTATCAACAACACTTCAAAACCTGCAAATATCTCCTGGTTCTAAGCTAATATTTTCACTTAATGAAAGTTATTTCATTTAAGGTTTTGGTAAAGTAGACAAGTAGCCATGGTATTTTTAAAGATGAATACAAATGAGGGGTGAGAATACTGATTTGCGAATCCCAGAAAACCTAATGAATTTTCTGTGCCTAATAAATACATAAATACACACATTTTTGGCAAACACGTACTCACAGAGACATCCAGCCCAACTGGATCGTGATGACAGAGCATTTAAGACGTCTGTTAACATGCAACTAGTTTCACATAATAAGAGCCAACCTAATCTAGTTACCAGCAGCAGTGTAGCTACACTAGCATGACACTGCTTGAGTTAATAAGCTCTTTCCCACACTGCTAATTATCCTGAAAAATGAACTCATTCAGAAGTGGGAGTATTTATCAGGGCACAAGATTGTGCCATGCAGATGTAACCTTAGCTGCGATCAGCAACAATACAGTGAAATAAACCAGCATAAAGCTTTTTCAAATATTAATGTATTCTAAAAAAACTCAGCTTCATTTTTCTGACAATATCCATAATTGCCTATTACCTTTGCACAATAGTTTTTAACCCTCAAAGATGGCATTTCCTAAGTGGGTGTATTCTAAAAAAACTCAGCTTCATTTTTCTGACAATATCCATAATTGCCTATTACCTTTGCACAATAGTTTTTAACCCTCAAAGATGGCATTTCCTAAGTGGGATGTACGGTTTCACCTTTTTTTTTTTTTTCTTTTCTAATTTTTCATTTGTCAAGAAATTAAATCCTCAACAACAGAGGAATTTGGTCTTTCCATCCCCTCAATATTTTCAGTTTAACCCAAAGCCTGAAAAATCTACCTCTCCTACAGCTCTCTTAAAAGTTGATGTATCAGGAGCTAAGATCAGGATCAGCCACGTTTGACTCCATTGCAACTCTTTAATCCACTCTTCCTGACACGTAGCTTTTCTCTTTCTTGCCGAGCATCATAAAACCTCCCTCCCCTTATTCAAATGTCCAGCTAGATATGGGAGTCCACCAGAGATAACAGCTCTGGAGGCCAGCAGCTGAGGCTCTTCAGCACTCCCCATCTCCCACTAGTGCCATTACAACATTAAATAGTCAAGACATTTATTCCTATTCCCTACAAAACTGGAGCCCTGATGTTAGTCCTGTATGTTAGTAACCAAGAGACCTGCTCGGCTCCCACTAGTGCCATTACAACATTAAATAGCCAAGACATTTATTCCTTTTCCCTATAAAACTGGAGCCCTGATACTAGCAATTGAGAGACCTGCACACTCCTCCCCTGGAGCTATCCCTCTGCCCTGGAACTTGTGGCTGAGATTTCATCAGGCTTTTCTACAGAAGGTGGCTCACAAATGAAATGATCCCCTGCCTGGGTTACTGGGTGAGGTATCCATAAAAGCAAAATCACATTCAGCACAAGAGGGATTCGACGGAGAAATTGCAACTTTTCTCGCAGGACTCCTCAAATGGAGAAAAGTTTAGATAATAGATCAAAGTTTTCCATTCACAAAATTTTCATTTTATCCAAATGTAAATCCTATGGAAGAATGAGCCAGCACTATATAATAAAAATTTGACAATTTTACCTTGCTCTAAATCACAGCTATAATTATCAGTGACTGTATGTAAGAGATATGAAGCCAGTAACAAACAAGTTCTATTTTGCCTCAATAAATCCTAAAAAGCTGAAGGATACTCCCTTTCTCTTTTCATATACAGCTTACTGCAATCTGAAATAATAGAAAGATATATTTGGCTTATATAGAAACTCTTGCATGCATCTTCTTAGCCCTATAGACTGAGCATGTGTACTGACCAGGAATTTTTCTTTTGGCATTACTTCAAATTCAACTGCCTGAACAGACAGAATCTCCTGGGGCAGGAAGAGAAAACTGGACCTTTCCTATAAATTTAATTTCAGCTGTAATTACATCCACCAGCCTATTACCCTCACTCACTTAATGAATGCATTTTTCTAGAAACTAAAACCACAATGATTTATTTTACTTGTATTTAAGTGAGGGTTTTTTCCTCCGTATTTTTGCTCTTCTTGTGTTTTGATAGACCTAATATTGTAACTTCAGTCATACTCCCTCTGAAGGGAACAATACCATAAGAAATACACCTCTGTAAAAAAACCTTTATAGCTTTACTATTCTGGAACATTTCATGTTACTATGATTTAATGAACACGTTTGAAGTAACAGAAGTCACTTGTTCAATGATGCAAAATTTATTGGAATAACTGCATTTTTTGATCAAGACAAATAATTTCAAGTCATAAATAATTGATGAAGAAGGTATATTTTGAAATATCTTCAGACCCAAAAAGAGAAAAATAAAACCTGAATTAAGTAAAACATACAATGTCCTTATTGTGCTTAAAATTACTGATTCTTCAAGAGTTCTCATTCGGATGAACTACTTTACCTTTTTTTCTACTTTGTGAACTGTGCTTATCATAAGGATTTAAACAAGAATACAAATTACACCTACTTTGTGTCCAGGAGTGTTTAAGTCTGGATCGTTATAGTCAAGCTTCCCTCTCAGCCTACCATTCTGTGCACGACAGGTTAAGACAACTACACACAAGAGCTGTGCTATGAATTTAGCAGCGTATTCGAAGACAAATCACTTAATATACAAAATGCGCATTCAGAAAATATCCGTAATTTTCAAGATGGAGAGTTTCTAATGACCGATGGATAGCTCATTCCTTCTGGAAAGCTGCTGTGGCAAAACAGTCTGCTTGAATAGAGTAAATATTATTTTTGAAGTGCTTATAATAGGCTACAATGGATTTGGAAATACAACTGTTAATAACCCTGTATTGAAAAGAATCTTATAGCAAAGAACCCAATACTAAGGGCTCTCTGGACAGCCTAATCCTGTAATTGAGTTCATGGTTGTAATTCAGGAGAGCACCTTAGAAGTTCTTAAGCATTGACTACAGCACTGAAGAAAATACACTAAAAATACAATAGCTAGCAATAATAAATCACAGGAATGTTAGATCCTTACGTACACTCTGTTTAACAATGATATACACAAGTTTCCATGACAACAGTGACAAGATGATAAAAACATCTTCTTCCATCATCCACTGAAAAACACATTTATGCTTATATCATTGATGAAGTGGCAAGCACCTAATTTTGAAATGTCGACTTGCGTTTAGTAACGTGTTTTTATATTCAGAGAGATGCACTTCATATCTTTAAAGAATTTAGCTGAATATCTGAAGCAGATTAAAATGATTCATGATCTGATTTTATTGACTTTTAAATCAAGTTACATACAACTTTACCTTGTACTTTAGTCATTGTCCATAGTTTAGCTGCAAATTTCAACGTAAGAAAAAATTTTCTCCTGTAGAAATCTCTTATGCATAGATCAAATAAAAGTTGATCTAGCATTTCCCAAAGAAACTGTATAGATTTTAGCAGAAGAATGCCTTGTTTTTAAATTAGCTTCATTTTGCTCCATGATTCACAGAAAATGATGATAAGGCAGTCCTGCTTTATCAGTTACATAATTTGCTTTCCCATTAGAGCATCACCTCTAACATCTAGACTGAATGGTCTGCTTCAAAACAGTAGTGGTCACAAAACAGGCATTTCTTGCTCCAGCTACTTTATAGTCATTTCTGGGATCTGGTTACCCCTGAAAATAAGCAATTCTAATGACATCAGTGAAATTTAAATTTGCAGTTCTCTCGATATTGTTACTCCTAGGTGAGCATACTTCACAATCTATAAAGTACCACGATAATACTTATTAAAATGTCTGTTCTTACGTATTACTGTAGTAAAAAATAGTTCTTATGAATTAATAATAAAAAATTAGCCCTACCAGTGCTCTTCATACAACACAGTACCGCATTATTACCACATTAAAAGCACACCGAATTACAGTTCTTCAAATCCAGGAGAGCTAATGCCTGCACCACATGAAATAATGCAGTAAGTACCTTCTGAGAGGAGGAAGGCAAAAGAAATAATATAGCAATGTTTTGTACACTACAAATTATCCAGAAATACCACCTTTAGGCACGATCGCCTGTTGCTGTTTAATAACGTTAAAGAACAGTAACTACTTTACACTCATACAGCTTCTTGTGGATAAGATTTTAAAGAATTTTATAAATGCAAGGCTAGAGCCTTTGATGGAGGATACTGACGCAGAGCAAGCCAAGTCCTCTCCCTGTCCTCAGGCATTTAAGGAGTAGGCTGGAGTCAGCTGAAAGACCAGCTATGGGTAGCTCTAATCAAGCCCAACCAAAAAACCCGCTCCAGTTCATGCTGCTGACCCTCGGCTACTTGACAATCACAGTAGGACCGGGGGTTTGGGAGGTGCTGACGGCTTGATTCAGGGAACAAGCTGTCTTAAGTGTCCTTCAAACATCCAGAATTTCATAAGAGAATTCAGACCAGGATAAATAACTACTCCATAGGACCGTATCTTGTTACATACCTGAAGATATATGATTACCCAAAAATTCTGTTTCACAAGGTGGAGAATATGGGGCCATGATGTAAAACAGCATTCCCAGAGAAAGAAAAGAAACCTGTGTTAAATCCAGATCTCTTGACCCCCAGACCCTACAGTTTTAATGCTGATATCATAGAACTTCTCAGCAAGATTTTTCCTGGCTCTTTTTCAGTGATATTTTTCAGTGATATTCCAGCATAAACTATCTCTTAACTTATAATACACTACTTACACACTGAAGATGGGGGGTTTTTTCCTAGAACATTTATTTTGCTGAACAAAATTTTAGAACAAATTTTAGTGTTAATATAACTTAAAAAGTCAGAAAGGAAAAAGGGGGAGGAGAACAGAACACAGAGCAGTCTTTCATTTAGGACCTTATACTGCATTATAATTAGTAAGCAACTGGGTTAACGTGCAGCATAGAGTTAGAATAACAGAGTAGTTACTTGTTATGCAAATTAATTTCAATGTCTATTGAGTTATGGGTAGTAACTATTTGGCATGAAACAAGCAAGATAACCTCTCTGAAACCTGGCATATAGAAAGAAAGATAAAATGCCATGTTCCTTCCTTGCCTTCTGAAGTCTAAATTAAAATTATATTAAGATGTTTTCATTCAAAAGAATAGGTGATATTAAAAAGTTAATTTCAAGTCTAGTTGGGTAAGGGTTCTATTTAAATTGCATTTTTGTAAATATTTATTCATTTTTTTTACATACATAAACCATCACCAGAGAATTAATTTATGTTAGGGCCTAAGGCCTAGCTTTGAAGAGCTTTTAGTCTTTTTATCTCTCTGATGATCTCATGGGAAGTCTGAGCCTGCCTTTCAGCAAAAAAACCTCCAAAGCCTGAGGCTCCCTCTGGAAGAATTATATTCGCCTTCAGGTCTGTGGTAAATGTATTTTGGCAGCTTTACACTACAGTTAAAGGAATTTCTCAATCTCATCCGAAAAATGTACGTAATAATGTTAATCTGTAATACAAACCTGCCAACCCTGGGGGTGGGAAGTGCCTAATCTTACATACATGGATGCTATTCTACAGCCCCAGAAGTGACTACATATTTCACTTCCTTTTAACAATTTTAAACCATCTCTTTGCAAGATGAAGATGCAGCTATAATATGCTCTCTATAGACATCCAAAATATGTCAGACTCAGCTTCCCCAAGCTTATATTTAAATCCTAGGATATTAACACCCCGTAGAGCACAGTATTTGACTAATGCTACCCACAGGGTTTTCTGAAGGTGTTAGAACTTTCTACATACAAAAATTAAACTGAGGTAAAAAAATGAATACGAGAGCACAAGTCATGTTAATCTCAGGTTGGCTGTAAGGCAAATAATGAGTTTAACCTTATTGTTTTGCCATCATTAAACATTCAAACTCCCTTTGGAGCAGCAGCCAGAACCCAGCTACCCTGTCCCTACTGCGTGATAACCACAGGACTCGGCCAGAGAGCCCTGCTCCCTCCCGAGACCCTTCCACGGCCCATGAACCTTCTGTTCTTGTCTGTGCCATGGTGGAGCTTCAGCAAAATGCCTGTCAGGATCCCCATCACAGCCTGGATTAGGCCACTCAAACACCTGTTGGGCTTGAAGCAGTATTTCCTAGAGGAATGCCACACACCTGAACTAACAGAAAAATGCCATAAGCCTTCCCCTCTCTAAACACACGGCCAGATTTCTAAGCAAGTGTGTTTGCGACACATACGCTGCAGTTGCAGAGTAGCAGGCAGGCTCCAAATTCCACCTAAAGACTTCAAACAGGGGACTCTGACAGGATATAAACCAAGGGACCGTTTGGAGGGAGGATGCTGAATACCTGCAGGATGCTCTAGCAGATCCGCAGACTCAGAGTTGTGAAAATGACATCCCGTGCACATCGCACTTCAGCATCCAAATCTTCTGTGGATGCCACCATCTTCAACACCTTAATTTAAGAAGTCAGATTACCGGACTACATTTTACAACATAACAGCAGACAGAATCTTTTTTAACATGAAAACTTCACAATGATGCACTGGCCAGCCCCAGTAGCTTTTCTGAATAGTATTTGGATAACTTCAAATTGGAGTAGAAGCGGGCGAAGACACCATTTATCAGACCAACATTAAAGTCAAATTACGAGACTAAAATTTAAAAAGTGCTCACGAACTTTGCTAGATCAAAATTTTAAAATTAAAACCATGAACTAACAGAAAAATGCCATAAGCCTTCCCCTCTCTAAACACACGGCCAGATTTCTAAGCAAGTGTGTTTGCGACACATACGCTGCAGTTGCAGAGTAGCAGGCAGGCTCTGAATTCCACCTAAAGACTTCAAACAGGGGACTCTGACAGGATATAAACCAAGGGACCGTTTGGAGGGAGGATGCTGAATACCTGCAGGATGCTCTAGCAGATCCGCAGACTCAGAGTTGTGAAAATGACATCCCGTGCACATCGCACTTCAGCATCCAAATCTTTTGTGGATGCCACTATCTTCAACTCCTTAATTTAAGAAGTCAGACTACCGGACTATATTTTACAACATAACAGCAGACAGAATCTTTTTTAACATGAAAACTTCACAATGATGCACTGGCCAGCCCCAGTAGCTTTTCTGAATAGTATTTGGATAACTTCAAATTGGAGTAGAAGCGGGCGAAGACACCATTTATCAGACCAACATTGCACACAGTACTCCAGGTGAGGTCTCACCAGAGCAAAGTGGTCTTCATTTGCCAAATGAAAGTTTTATACACATTTATCAGACCAACATTAAAGTCAAATTATGAGACTAAAATTTAAAAAGTGCTCACAAACTTCACTAGATCAAAATTTTAAAATTAAAAGCAGTTATTTGCCAAATGACAGTTTTATACTGTTGTTACTCAGTTTCAAAAAGGACAACACAAACCACCCGAGGTGAAACTGCTCACCATCTTAATACAGAGAATAAAGAATCACCATTTTGTTCACACTGAGTCCAGAGAAGTGACACTCCAATTTCTGAGACTCAATTTGCAAGAAGCATAGGGTCACTTCAAGGCCAGAACTCCTGAATCTCATAGAATTTAAAAAAAAATCCTTAAATTCAAAAACATAAGACAAAAAAAAAAAGGTAAGTAAACCAGAGAAAATGACTAACTGTTGTTACTCAGTTTCAAAAAGGACAACACAAACCACCCGAGGTGAAACTGCTCACCATCTTAATACAGAGAATAAAGAATCACCATTTTGTTCACACTGAGTCCAGAGAAGTGACACTCCAATTTCTGAGACTCAATTTGCAAGAAGCATAGGGTCACTTCAAGGCCAGAACTCCTGAATCTCATAGAATTTAAAAAAAAATCCTTAAATTCAAAAACATAAGACAAAAAAAAAAAGGTAAGTAAACCAGAGAAAATGACTAAGATTTTAATTCTGCACTTGGGTTTAATGACCCTGAATTATATGTTCTCTGTCGCATGTTGATTCAAATAAAATATTAAGATTTAACTTCACAAATTTCAATTAGCCTTTTCTTTGAAAGCTGCTTTTATCTGCATTTTAACTGCAAAAATGCCATCTTTTTCCCTGTTATGACTAAAAGATGTACAGATACAAGTTATGCAAGCATATAAATGAATTCTGTCCATATGTAAAAATATAGATTAAATTGTGATTTGTCCAATTTAATCAAAATCAATTTTTGCTACATAAAATTTGGTTTGCCTCTACTTCCTGCTCAAATCTATCAGATTCTGGTGCTTTGATAAAGCAAAGAATTTCTGTTATTCTTCGTTTCTTCTAGCTTGACTTCCAGACAATGCAAGAATGTGGACATTCCTCATAGATTTTCTGTCTGCTACAGATTATAATTCATTCTACTGGGGATTAAAATTAATGATGTACTTTAATCCACTACTTCTTGCTTGTATTCTACCCACAAAAAGAAAGAGAGGAGTATTTAAAAATAAACATGTTCTATGTTCTAAAAAAAACCAACAGCTTTCATCCCATGTAGATAGCCATTATCTTTCCACTAACAAGGACAATACAAAAATAATCCCTAAGGGTCCCAATCAAGTCCTGCCAAATTGTTTAAGACCAAATATATGTGAAATTCTCTGCCATTTACAATTCTCATCTATGATAATGGCAGAATTCATAACTAGGAGAAAATATCACAGATGATCCGAACATTTTATATAACTATTCCCAAGCACTGTAAAATAGCGTAATTGGCTAATCACTATGTTTGAAGAAACAATAGTTATTTTCTGTTTCAATATCTTTATTTTAGTCAAAAGCATGCATATTTACTTGTGCGATGCAAAGATAGCGCTGATTAGTTTCACGCAAATTCAGTTTGTAGCTTAACATTATCTGACCTCTTTCACAGACCATCCTGAATAGAAGATAAGTGCTTTCAACTATTCATTAAAAAATAATCTTATCTGTGAAAAACAATTCTCATTATTAACAGGTTAACCTCATGTGAGATTTCAAACAACTCACACTCAGATCACAATAACCCGAAAAACACAAGACTTCAGAAAGTTTTGCAAGTGTCTGTTTAACACGATTTAGTCCATTTCTCTAACGTATTGAGACAAGAACCTGCTGAAATCACTATCAAGCTAATTCTTATTTTCAGAACCCTTTAAGATGAGATCTTTTCAGGCAAACTGTAAGGAAAGATACAGTAGCTGATATGTATTGATTATCAATGCAATCAATATAGATATTCTAAAAATGAGTTTGTTTTCATTTTTATGGAGCTGGGGAGAGCTTGGAAAAAAGGCTAAAGTTTGCTAAACTTTAAAAACAATTAGGTATAAATAGAAGATGAGCTCATTAAGTAAGTCTCAGTTTACAATGAAGATTCAGATCTCCTTCTTTTACATGATGTGTTTTCCACAGTATGGTTTAGTTTAGTGCACTCTGAATTGTAGATGATACCCTGCCAAAACCAGTAAATGTACTCACTGGTATGGAAGAATCCTACTCGTATATTCTCTATCCATGGGAAGAAATAATTTGGAATGGAACAATGTTCCTCTACCACCTGTTACATACTGAAATATGCATTATTTGTCTTGATTCAAATCTAAACAGAAAAAGACAAAATGTCTTTGCTTATTGTGAAAGACAATGTATAGGTTTGGAGTCAAAAGTATGCTAAACATAGTCTGTCAATATTTAAGATTCATAAGGATGCAGAGGAGTCAAAAGTATGCTAAACATAGTCTGTCACTATTTAAGATTTATAAGATGAAAAAATTTCTTCCTGTACATCACTTGTTTGAAGAACCAAAAAGAGTATCCTGGTTTTAATGGGACATCCTTACAGTTTCTCCGTTTCCCATCTCATCCTTTCAGGACACCTAGGTGTCCTGTTTGAAGAACCAAAAAGAGTATCCTGGTTTTAATGGGACAGCCCTGTGTTTTTCCACATAGTTTCTCCGTTTCCCATCTCATCCTTTCAGGACACCTAGGTGTCCTAATTTCTCATTAAATAAATAAAAAATAACAAATCTTTGTCCTTTTAAACAACTAAGAAGCATTTGTTCAAAACTTATCAGCATGAACATAGATGTTCTGCATCTGCCCTGGGCAGTCCAGTGGGATGAGTGTTCAGAACGATGGACAGTGTTCAGAATCAAGAGAAAAACGGAGTGAGAGTTGACATTAGTAAAGCTCTTCTTTTGTTCTGAGTGAATATTAATGACTCCTGCCCAGTCTTTTATCAAAAATTCATTCAGAATACTATGTTATTGAAAAAATGCTCCACTTGGAGAGACGTACTCATGTCACTGCTGAATCAGAAGCTGGCAACAGCTACAACAATAAACATTTTTGAAGCGCATATTTGTCTTATGAATAAGTCCTTTATACAGTAAACTTAAATAACATGCTTTTCATGACCCAGCCTTGTGATTCTGAAAATGTCTCTTTGCACCTCGACTCTTGAAACCAAACTGGAAAAATACAGATTAAAGACAGTTTAAGACAAGAATGACTGTGGATGGCAAACAAAATGCTGCATAAAAAAAGAAGAAAAAAAATAAAGAACGAACGCACAGGTACAAAAGCCTGGACAAGAAAATATTTCATAGCCAGGGACAGTCCTGAGCTCTGTCATACACCATTTAGAATTTTTTTTTCAATAAGTTTATGTATTCTTTTCCTTTTGTCTTCCATGCATTATTGTCAATATTTCTAGACTGTGCACAGCACTGCAAGAAATTTAATTTTCAACTATATTGTTATATTCCCTTCCATGGACTTGTTTTAATTCTCAAATTTATCTGTAATGACAGATTTTTTCCTCTCAGGTGAAACGGTTTGTTAAATGCTCTATTTACACGAGCAGTGTCTTTTGTGTATAGATGTTAATTCCTTTTAGTATTCTATCCGCCTTCGCTCCATATTTTTTCCAGATACAAAAACATTTTTGTGGGGAAGTGGTAAAGAGAATGTTTATTTTTCCTACAGATAGCTGTAGCCACATGATTTCCTCCATACCACTGTGGCTTCTCATTCTTTTTTCCAACCTCCATTCACCAGCAGTGCTTGGCTGCACAAAGTTCCCACTATCGTTTCAGATTTATGGAAGAAACAAGCAGAAGGGAAAGCTGGCAGCACAGAGCACCCATTCTTCTTCCAAAATCTCAAGTTGAAAACATTTGTGAAAATAGAGCGCTGTTTGATACTTTCAATAACATGTTCTCATATTGTATGGTACAGTTAAAAATGTTTCTTACTTAAATCCTACAGCCTGATCTTATTTACTGAAGACTGCCGCCACATACTCAACTTTGCACAGGACATGGTAGGAAAGCAATGAAAGATGTCAAGAGTGACCCCAGAAACCCTAAACGATGGGAAGTTCCTCCTGGCCAGACCGAATGAACCCCAAGAATCACTGACCTCGGGCTTCCCTTCCCCGTTTAGTCTCAACAGAGCCACGGGCTACACCACGCCAGCCCGTTCTCAGACAACATCACCACAGCTCCACACACCAGTTCAGAGGTAATTTTGGTCAGACCACCTACACAGAGAGCACACTGCATATTCCATGATCCTGGGCAAATCAGAGCTGGTCTAGCAGATCGTGTTGGTAATGTCGTGAGCATGCTGTTTGCACTAATGCAGGGTTTATCATAGAATCATAGAATCATAGAATTGCCCAGGCCAGAAGGGACCTCCAAAGGTCATCTAGTCCGACCTCCCCGCAGTCAGCAGGGACACCCCCAACTAGACCAGGTTGCCCAGGGCCTCGTCGAGCCTCTCCTTGAATATCTCCAGGGATGGGGCCTCAACCACCTCCCTGGGCAACCTGTTCCAGTGCTCCACCACCCTCACAGTAAAGAGCCCTCTCTTAATCTCCAGTCTAAATCTGTTCCCTTCCAGCTTGAAGCCATTTCCCCTCGTCCTGTCACTGCAGGCCTTTCTAAACAGGCTCTCCCCAGCCTTCCTGTAGGCCCCCCTCAGGCACTGGAAGGCTGCTATTAGGTCTCCCCGGAGCTTCCTCTTCTCCAGGCTGAACAACCCCAGCTCCCTCAGCCTGTCCTCGTAGCAGAGGTGCTCCATCCCCCTGATCATCCTTGTGGCCCTCCTCTGGGTTTCTATGACAAGGAGCTGAGGAGGGTGAAGGGAAGAAAGGCCAGCTCTTACAAAACTGCTGAGATGAAGACAGTCACATGAAAAAACTGCCAACTAGTTTTCCAGTGCTCCCGCAGGCTAACTTCTTGTCTGTTCCAGCATCATCCCCGTTCCTCTCCCACTGCTGTGCTCCTTCCGCTGGTGACACTCGTGCAAGTCTCCTTAGATTTGAGCTGCAGCACACTCTCTCTGGGCATGTGAAAGTTTAAAGACTACAATCTTTAATATTTCTTTATATACCAAATATGCTCCAGTGCAAAGTCAACCAAGGTAGCTTTAATTTCACTGTTTTCTGGTCAACGATCTTTTGCAGACTGTCCCTAACGAGCAGATGCTGGCACACAATCAGACAACAATTCCTACAAAGAACATATGACTATGACCAGAGCAGGCCATCATATGAAAAATGTATTCTATGGAAGTCAGCTGAGTTCATACTTTTCTACCTCATAAAATGGAGTCAAGACCGCCAGGAAAGATATAAAGCAGTGAACATTAACTTTCAAATTAACTCAACAGATGATTGTGAGTACACAAAGAGCAGATGCGTTCCATCTCAAGACGTCAGTTTTACATTGTCACTCCTCAGATGAGAGCTCTACTTTTAGGGCACACACACCAAAAACAATCCTTCACAAAAGCAGTGTGAAAAAAAACCCATACTTCTCCAGAAAATGTACACATTGTGAAGAACTTTAAAAGGTCTAAGTCAACTTTTAAATCAGTTTTTATGAAATAACACAAAGTGAATAATAAGAATAAAGAAAAAACGGTCTTCCAGGTAAAGAGTCACAGGAACAACTGTGGGCCAAAAGAAGGAAGGGGAGCCAAGATGTGTTAGAAGCTGGAATGAACTTCATGTTTCACATTAATAATTCAAGGTCTGTTTTGGATACCTAATCACTGGGGGGCAAGACAAGTGCCTGACAATGAAAATGCAGAAAATATAGCAGTTAGGTTATTAAAAACATTAAAATATTATACCCAAAAAGATTGTTTTCTGTAATTTAGGATTACATTACCATACACTTGGTCTTTACTGAGGACACCAAAACAAACTGACATTTGTTATTTTCTACCTAACCTTATGAATGCTTGACGTTGCATTCACAGTAATGTTTTCTACAGTATTTTGTAGAAGATGTTCAAAGAAACTGAGAAAGCAGGAGCTCCATTAGATAGTCCTGTCCTGACACTCCTATGGTCTCTAGCTGGGTTGCAGCATTTCAACCCAGCATACAGATCTCTGCCACCTGAGCTGACAAACTAAGAGCAGACTGTCATGTCCTTTGCCACACATCTCAGCCTTCCAGCCCTGCCAGGCCCAAAATAGCTCCCTGTGAAAATTAACATTTCTGCTATACCTTCCCCCAAACACTAATAGTTATTTCCAAACTGATTTGTCCCAGTTTCCATGTTCAGATTGTCCTAGTTTCCTCGATCTCCACCGAACAACAGCTAGTCCCCATTTCAATGCTCTTCCTTCTCAGCTTTTTTCAATCATCTCTTTACATCTTCCCACAAATTTGTTTTCTTCTCCTTTATGCAGGAATCACCTGTAGGCTGGCAGGGCACTGATGGTCCAGAAGGGAGAAATTCCCTATTCATATTTCAGATATTTCAGCTTGGTTCAGTACACAGCAGCCCAACATCCAGTAGCAAACGCGGAGGCAATCCTGAATAGTTGTCATATACCAAATTCTAGCCATGCTATAACACTAAAGCAAATTAGGCAGAGATCAAAAGACATCCATCATATAAATCATCCTCCTCTCCTGCCTCATTGCATTGTTTTGGCAACACTAGCAAATACAGCACAAAATCAAATGAAGTTATTCAAAGAAAAAAAAATAGATAAATTTTTAAAACATAGGCAAAGTAGTACATATTTTCCTTAGTCTTTGGAAGAGCTGTTCCAGCACAACAACTAACACAAGAGTTTTCATTTCCAAGAAGAAAAGTTAGCCAGAAAGAAGCATGTAGAATAGAAAGTAAGGGACAAACAATGCAACAGACAGCTCCATGTCCTCTAATAGCAAAACCTGCGCCTCAGAGTTCACCTTTGAGCTCCCTGCAAGTACTGCTGAAAAGCTACTGTACTTGGTGGAGAAACTCTCCACACAATGAAAGAAGGGAGAGTTACCAGCAGTGGAAACAGATAACTGTAGCAAAACTAGACTGAAGATGAGAAATTACAAACTGCCAATAACTTTTGACACAGAAAAGGTACTGTTACTGAAGAGCTATCCAGCTTTCTGTATTCTGGTTTTCACACAATGAAAGAAGGGAGAGTTACCAGCAATGGAAACAGGTAACCGTCACAAAACTAGACTGAAGATGAGAAATTAAAAACTACCAATAACTTTTGACACAGAAAAGGTACTGTTACTGAAGGGCTATCCAGCTTTCATCTGTATTCTGGTTTCAGAAGAAAACTTGCTTACCTTTGCTTTGAATAAGCATACTACTTAACAGATTTTATTACTTTATATCCAGTAAAGAAACAAACAAATACATAAAATTAGTATTTGTCTTCAATTCTCACTGAGTTACAGACACAATGACTGTAGTCTACTCCTATCCAAACCAGTATGTCCAACACTAATACATGCTGTTCTGGCTGACCATCGTTACTTCCAATGAAAACTTGGCAAGTACTGTGACTTCATTCAAGGTCTTATGAGATCTTGGAGAGGACAGAAGTAAACCCTGTCATCGCTGGGTATATTAAAATATAATAAGTAAGACTGACACTGTGATTTAGGGGTGTTTGATTTATCGCATGCTCCTAAAGAACTCCAGAAGGTCCCTTTCTGTTAACAACATGCTTATTCTCTATTTAGAAAAAGAAAATGAAGACTGTACTTCTGCTCACATTTAGTGCTTGCTGGGTACATCCTATTAGGATGCACAAATGCAGCATTAGGATAGGAAGAGACAAGAGTCACATTAATCTCATTCTAATCCAATAGCTTTTGTCTTCCTCCAGCTCTCTCCCTGCTTCCTCTCTGAATCTTTCATTAACTACTCTCCTTTTTCTTTCTGTCCATTGAAAAAAAAAATCAAGCCTGAAAGCTATGAATCAAGAATGCTTCAATGTCACCAGATCACCACAGTATCTCTGGATATGGTTAATTTTCCTAATTTGGCACC
The DNA here is from genome assembly GCF_001431845.1 of Calidris pugnax. NCBI lineage: Eukaryota > Metazoa > Chordata > Aves > Charadriiformes > Scolopacidae > Calidris > Calidris pugnax. Next base: position 2,586,543 of record NW_015090775.1, on the reverse strand, counting down.
TCTATTTCTCTAATTATGTTTATATTCTTCTTAACTGATAACATACTATCTGGCTGAATTGCAAACTATGCTTTCAGATTTTATTGAGGCATTGCTGAGTGGTCCTGATCCACAACTAGGTCTCCACTGCGCTAGGTCTGAAGAACTGCCAAAACTCCCTGCCCCCTGGACAGCTTATATTCTAAATACAAGTTGCTGTCAGCCTTTATCCAATCCTGAACTCCACCACTGTTTATCTTCTGTACTCTGTAATTGCCTTGCACAATTTGGGTTCTGCTGACAATAAACATGAAAGCATAATAATTCATTTACATTTCTATAGCATTCCTCATCATAGGATGCCACCTCCTCTTAGATATAAATCTACTTGCTTCTGAATCAGATGGGGTATTTTTCCCCATCTAGGGAGACTGAGTTGTCCAAGGTCACAGAAAAGTCCACGGAAGACCAGCAAACCTATACAAATCCTTGCACACAGGACTGCACTTCCCCTTTCCCAGTGTATTCTTTCTGGCCAACAGTATATGGAATTCAAAGTTACAGTCGCATTCAAAACATCCCAGAGCACAAAGTCCATCTGTATGCCTCCCATTACCTACCAGTTTGGGATCTTTAATTTATTGTCCTAACTCTGCTTTGGATTTGAAACAAATTTTCCCCCACTTACTCTCCTTTTACATCTCTAAACTTCTATGAAGTCTCTGGAAAGAAAAAAAAAAAAGAGGATGGAAAAAAATGACTGTAAGCTCTCTGCCTTCTCAGCATTTTACTGGTGTCTCTGAAAAAAAAAGAGGATGGAAAAAAATGACTGTGAGCTCCCTGCCTTCTCAGCATTTTACTGGTGTCCTTGAAAAAAACAAGGCAAAAGGAAGATACTCTTAACATGCTAATGTCAGAATAAAACCCATGGCTCTGCTGACTAGGTTCCATTTTTTTGAAACTTTTTTCTATACAAGCAGTGGCATATGAAACCAATTCCTTCTTTCCTAATTCCATATAACACTACATATTTTTTTTCCCTGTGAAGTATATATACAAAAAAAAAACCCAACTCAAACAGAGAAATGTCCCAAAAGTTAAATTCAAAATGAAGATCTGTAAACTATGGATCTCAAAAGTGCTGTTTAATTTCAGAAACTATCATATCAGCAGTTTTGGAACACCCAAGAAGGAGGTGCAGTTTTATTAATATTCCACAGAACCGGTTACATATAAGTTACACACATTGCCCAAAAACTACTCTAGTCCTTCCCCTTAGTAACAGGGCCTGTTTCAAGCTTTCTCCAAGAAAAACAAATTTGGACCATATACAATATTCACTACTGCACGCTGATACTGCAACTCTGCATTGGTCACTGTGATTTCTGTACATTATAACGCAGGCTTGTTTTCCCTCCTCGGCATCTCCTTAAGGGAAGAGAGCCACTGGTAGTGACTTCTTCTATAGAAACACCAACTGATGCCAAAATTACACTGAGTAGGTGACCACAGACTGCCAAACTCAACTGAAAGGTCATTCAAGTCACTCAATACTGCAAAAAAAAATGTGTTCCATTTCATTCATAATTCAAATTATTAGAATGGTTAGTGCTATTGAAAAGGTAAATACAAATTATACTTTCCTTTTTTTTAATGTTTGAGTTGTTTTAGATGCACCTGAATGTAATTGCTTTTCCTTCACTACGCTGTTAAACAAAGAAGTATTGAAAACCTCTAAAAGAGAATAGAACAGAAACTGCCTTAAACCTGGGCTCAGGTAACAGGCTTGATAATCGGACATTGTAAATATGCATTAATAAAATGTTCTACTGACTACTGAAAATTCATCCAGTAATGGAAATGACATAGATTCATAGTATCATAGAATCATTTTGGTTAGGAGGAGACCTTTAAGATCACCAAGTCCAACCATTAACCTAGCACTGCCAACTTACCACTACACCACGTCCACATTTCTCAAGGAGTTTAGGCAAAACACCCCAACAATAATAGTTCTAATTATTCAAAAATAAAGTATAGACTATTCAGAGTTACAGTTGAAAGAAACCAATCCTGAAATCATGAGTTTTCAGCCAAGAGACTACTGCAATACATATTCTTAACTTTTGACTTATGAAAACTCATGAAATTTCATATAGTAATTCCTCCATCACAGTATATAGCATAAATACACAAATGCATTTTTCTGTAATTATATCTAAAAATAAAAAGCCTTAATCTATGCTTGTTTTGTTATCATTTAATAAATGCTGACCAGGCAGTGACAGGGGCCATGGCATTGCTAGACAGAACACTAGGGATGAGGAATTGATATTCATCCTGTCCATTTCGATTACTACGGAGTTTTTGCTTAAGGGAAGAACAAGAGAAATTTATTTCTTGTGGCATGGTCCTCATATTTTCCAGCAATCTCAATCTACTTCCATTCTTTTTCCAGTATTTTCTTTGCAAAAAAATATTTCATAAGGAGGAAACTGAACTTATGGCTCTAATTCTGCTTGGAATTCTGCGTTTCACATCCCTAGGGATTTCCACCACTGCCAGTAGAGCACAGTGTAAGTATATATTCTTATATAGAAGTGTATGCATCAGCAGAGATCAAATTACGTTTAATTACAAGGATTTATATTCAACCATAATCATATCAACAAGTAGGCAGGAGCAGAATACAGCCCAAGTATCTTTAGAGTAACTTAAAGCATGAACTACTTTGCTTAATCTTTAGAAGGTGGCAAATAATGTTTTTCTCGTAGGAATTATTCAAGTCTTCTGTTTTCATACTTTCCAGGTTTGTTTAATGCAGTCTTTACATCTACAGTCCTGCATTGGGCTCCACACAGGTAAAGACCTGCCTTTATGCAAAATACTAAAGACTTCACCGTACAGGCAAAATCGTGCACCCGTATGAATTTCCTCATAGAAGCAGTGCTTAACACTATGATCAAAATTGTATGCGATAGGAAACGATAAATGCAAATTACCTATCTAATTTGAAGGGAGAAATACATGTCTATAATTGGTATTTACTAGAAAGTGCCTCCATAATTTTGAATGATCCAGAAATCGCTCCATGCATAGAAATAGACCTGGTTTAAACCACTCTAAAAATATACCACTCGTATTCTACTTATTTAAACTAGTAAGTTATACATGATTCACAAAATAATGACGTGCGTTTTGCAACAGTTACGGATGAAATAGCCAGAAAGCCAACCAGCAGGGACTTTAGAGCCAGAGTCTAACAGCACAGGAAATAAAAACCTGATGCCCACTTCTGATTCCGGCTCACAAGAAACGAATAATCCCAGCCACTACCATGTGGAATTTAATTGACTTTTATTTATCTCTATGAGAGACTGTTTTACATTATGGACAAAACGCAATGGATGCCTCAACGTTTGCCACTGATTCTATAAAAACAGCGTCTTTATTGCTTTATAAGGGAAAATTTATATCCCTACGCGCAATTAAATTGGTAACAGAGGCCAGAGGCTGGTAACACCAGCATCTATTGTCGTTGCAACAGATATAAGCACAATAAGCAACTCAGCACACTCTTAAACCACTTCCTCCCTCTTCTTGGAAACCATTTTAATTGCACAAATTCAATACTTATGCATCCATTTATTCTGAAGGCTAATCTTCTGAAAAATCAGAGCTCGTACTACAAAGCCCACATCTGATGAAAAGGTAATTTGCATGAGCAATGCCAAAAGGCAAACACAAAGTGGTATTTCATACACCAAAACAAAATTATGAAGTCCCTGCAAAATGAATTTCATCCATTATCTACATAAAACCAGATTATAATAGGAAAATTTTTCTCAGTAGCAAAAGGGACTGAAATTGCAGCATAACTTTCATTTAAGAAGTTTAATACTGTTCCGCTATTATGTTACATATTATTGTCTTTGAACTGACCAATTAAACACTAAAATTCTTCTCATTCTCTTAAAACCAACTCAGAACTCCATTGTCACTTATAAGAGCCATCCTGTCCTTTCCCAATTAAACACTAAAATTCTTCTCATTCTCTTTAAACCAACTCAGAACTTCATTGTCACTTATAAGAGCAATCCTGTCCTTTCCCTGTCGTGTCACACAACTCCCAGGTGTTAACCTCCAGCGCAGATGGATGGGAAGGTACCTGTCACCGTCCCAGGAGGCAGCAGAAACACCTCCTTTAGCAGCAACACAACGTTAGATCAGATCACAACGACTGTCACAACGCAGTGTCTGTGACATTTTGACCAGTTTGCTTGCCGTGATTCCCCAAACTGTTGTAAAAGACAAGCTTTTGCTCAGAGAAACATAAGCGGGACTTACCCTTGTTCATAACAAATACAAACTTTTTCTGACAAACCCCCATGGTTAATTATCTTTACTCCTGAAAATACACGCTTTATTTTCTAACTTAGATTCATCTTCATGATGAATTCATGAGACGGTAGATCTCATTTTTGTTTTCTTCAACACATACAATTTCTTTCTCCAATCAAATATCCTCCTTCTTCACGAGATCCTTCAAAAACATGAAATATTTTCAGTATTTTATTCAAAAACAAGGAGGGAAAAAAAAAAGATTACTCTCTCTAAGGACTAAAATCTCACCTTAGAGCAATCCTTTAGCATTTCTCCAAACCATCCTTAGTTTGTTGGGCTTTTTCAACAGTTTCATCAGAACTGAAACTGTTGCTGCTACTGAGGAATATTAATAGAGAAAGAGACAATGACATCTCTGGGCTTATAGCTATAAGGATTGTGTTAATTCTTCTGGTTCCTGCACAAGCAGCTGATGCCCATCTTGCATATCATTTTACTATTTTCATCACTGAAGTAGCTATATCCCAACTCACATTCAAGCATCATATTGTTGGGTTTTCTATGTTTTTGTTTGTTCCAGAAACACTCTCCAATGGTACTTGTTGAAAGATCACCACGTTTCCTTTTACTTCTGGCATTATTTAACTTTGTATCTGCATAATTTACCAGCAAACATCTCACCTCACTAGAGTACCAATAAAAACACTTCAAGTCTTTGACCAAGGACTAGCTCCTGGGGAAACTGCTAAAAGCATCCCCATTTGAGATATCCCTTTGGTAACAACTACATCTTGAAATCTGCCAGTGAGACAACTAACATAATGCCTCTTTAAACAGTCACGTGGTCCAGCTTCAGATATTTTGAGGAAGTGGGGTGGACACATCTTTCTGCTTCATTCCAAAAATACTGTAACTTTTTCTATCTCCTAGTTGTAACTATAAAATGCCTAAATCTCAAATGTGAAATACGAGCTTTCCAATTTCAAATACAAATTCAACGTGCAAAACGCTAAGACAAATTGGAAAGGATCGGATTAGAAACTGCATTCCATTGCCTAGAAATAAGATTATATTGGCAGAAGCTATCTTGGTTATAGCTAAAAACTACATCTTATAATGATCCTTTATTTTAAAAGCTTTATTATTTTTAAATCTGTTAGCCATTTATAATGGACTCTTTCACCTTTGTATTTAGCTACTAACTCATATTCAGCCTCAATTTCTTTCCATCTATTATATAAATGTTTTAAATTTTATATTTTCATAAAAATATTTTATAAAAATGGTTTTATCACTGCTTCTATATTAAGAAAGAATGTAAGAGTCTCTGGTGCTGGCTCAGACCAAAGGTCCATCTGGCCTAGTGTTCTTTATCCAAGAATGGCCACAAGCATTAGTAGGAAGCAGTATGGACAGGGTAAACATATATGATACTTCCCCCACTTACACACTCCCAGACCAACTGTTTTCAGTCTGGGGTTTTTCCCGAAACTGCTGTGGTTTGTCTTATTCCACAGCAGATTTCTCCTCTCAATGCTTGCCCTGTCCTTGAACCAACTTAAACTTTTTTGTACTTGCATCACCTTCTAGTACTAAAATCCATCGTTTAATACTTTCCACAAACAAGCATCTCCTTTTGCTTGGTTTATTATGCTTTTCAGAAGCTTCATTTGTGAATTCCTACTTCTTGCATTAGAAGACAGGGAGAGCAGTCACTGCCTGACTGCACTCTCTATGATGATTTTGTAGACCTTTCTACACCACCTCTGGAAGTTCCTTAACACCTTTCATCCAGGCTGTAGACTCCTCAGCCTCAACTCGTTCATTTCACCATTGAATGTGATCATGGTGACTTTCCAGAAACTTTTGAGTTGAAGGTACGAGAACCAAAAACATTATTCAAAGTATGGGTGAAAAAGGGATTTCCACAGAGGTATAATCTAGGGGTTTTTTCTTTCGTTTTCCATTGTTTTCCTATTTATTTCTAATGTTTGAATTGCTTTTTTGACTGCCATTAACCACTGAGTGTCTTCACAGAAATAGTTCATGAGAGGTAATGGTCAGTTCAGAGCTATACATATGCATTTATCTGCACTTTTAATCTCATTTTCCATTTAATTGTTCAGTTACTCGTGAAGCCTTTCATAATTCTTCACATTCTACTCTGGCACTATCCTGAAAAATGATGATTTAAGGTTTTTAAATTATTTTTTCAAGACAGTACAGCTTGTCACCACATTCGCTATTAGAACTTTTATCGTTTAATTGTTCAGTTACTCGTGAAGCCTTTCGTAATTCTTCACATTCTACTCTGGCACTAACCTGAAAAAATGACGATTTAAGGTTTTTAAATTGTTTTTTCAAGACAGCACAGCTTGTCACCACATTCACTATTAGAACTTATATCAGTCACAATAATTTATTTTTATTAAGGCTACTTTTTAACACTCTCTCAAGCAGGTTCCCACGAAGCAATGGAGTAGGGAATTCTCATCATCATTATTATCTGACATAGCATTTCCATAATAGAATTCTAGCAAAGTTTACTGAATTAAGACAGAGCCAGAAAATCCAGGAAAGAAAAAAAAAAAAAAAAAGAGCATTTTAAAAGCCTTGATTTCCTTTGTGCTGACTTAAGAGTATTTCTAACCAACCTGCCAAAGCTACAGATGTATGAGGGGGAAGTGTGGAAGGCATCTGTGTGGGAAAGCACAGACAAAGCAGAGATGTTGGCAAAACCCTGTGCAAGAACAAGACTTTTAAGATACCAAAAAGAAATTTAGTTTAAACGACTTAGGGGTATTTATAAACCATCATTTCAATAAGCAATGACTCTCTCAACTTCACTTAGATAAAAAATTAACATAATCAAGGAAATATGTAAAAAAAAAAGAAAATAAAGGGGAAAAGGACTGCAATTAGACATGGCAGTCAGTGAGAGTTGCCATTCAGCTGTTCTATCATTTTCATTATAAATTTAAACAACGTTACAAAGGGCCTCAGCACCATTTTGCAGAAAGGGAAACAGACGTGACGTAGCTTTGTAGTCAGAGGCAACAAAGAAAGCCATCAGCAAGGTTAGGAATAAAGAGCAGACTTCCAAAATCCAAGTGTAATGAGCTGTATTGCCCTGTCTTCGTAGGACCCAGCAATGGTTGATCCATGCATTCAATCCTGTCTAAAAGAAATTGTCTGACAAACAAGAAACACCGAAGGTAACACCTGGTCAGACACTGAAGATGAAAAAACTCAAGGCTTTCAAGGTCAGGCTCAAAACATGCATGGCAAGATTTCTGTAAGGAAGTGCTGTTGACAGCTGAGGACCTGATTCAGCGCCCATTCCAACCCCGTGTTCCTAACTGGAGTGAGTCCAAGTGCTCATGCAACAGGAAAGGCTTCCTGAAACCCAAAACATGCATGGCAAGATTTCTGTAAGGAAATGCTGTTGACAGCTGAGGACCTGATTCAGTGCCCGTTCCAACCCGGTGTTCCTAACTGGAGTGAGTCCAAATGCTCATGCAACAGGAAAGGCTTCCTGAAACCCCTCTCTTCTGTCCAGCCAGTCCTTGAAAATCGTAAGAATTAGGACTGAGCAAACAGACACATTTCTGTGCAGTAGAGGTAGGACAGAAACCAAACACAGCGCCAGGATACACAGGTGAATGACCACCAGATCCACAGGATACATTTCAACAACCAGCTTCATTAGTTTAACAGAGAAGGACTGTGTGCCCCAGCTCTCAACCCTCTCATTTTAGTTGCAGCTGGTGTCAGAGAGGGTCGTGTTGCAAAATATAAACAAATTGCTACCATGGAGCAGATTTTCTTGAATTGCCCAGGTTCCTCAAGCTGTTCTGAACCACAGAATATCTTTTTCCTACAGACGAAAGCCTACCAGCTAACTCCTAAGTCTCATTTATACCTGTGGGATATATTCAATTCCCAAGTCTCATTTATACATCTGGCATATATTTATCTGCTGCTGCCAAAGCAACAGCCACCAGCACGACTGCATTTCTGGCTACCTGCCTTCCCTCCTGCATCACACACACATATACCCACACACACAAAGGGACTGTGTGCCTATCATCTGCTGATCCAGACTCAAAAAACATGGCAAAAATCAGTTCCCACACCTGACAGGTGCAGTATGTCATCTACAAAGTTCAGGCCCAGCATATCAGATGTGATAACTCCCAAAGTTATATCTCAGTCATCCCCTGTTAACATTTTGAGGCTCCATCAGCTGCAGCCTGGCTCAGTGGTTATGCACTAGGCTTCCCTGTCAGGGGTCTCTGACCAGGCTAATTTTGCATGTGGCAATAACCACCTAATCAATCCACGTCTTTCTAAGTCCTAATGGAGCACCTGCACATCCAGACATGAATCTTCCTCCTGACATCCTCCACAAACATAAATTACAAGTTTAGTGCACACACTAGACAAGTCTCGGTGACCCCTTGACAGGGCAAACGGAGGTCATGCAACAATCTGATTTTCAGCACCCACTATTTCCACCCTTCCACTTTCTGAATTTTACAGCCTGTAGTTGTTGTTAGCACCACTCTCTGGGCTCACAGGAACACAACTTCAAAGCGAAGATTGGTTCCTAAACAGGATAACGTAAGCAATGTTTCCATTAGCAAGTACTGCAGCACAATAGGAGCACATCTCTAGAATTAACCAGTTCTGAGGACATAAAGTCTGCATTTTACAGGGGGGCGAGCAGTCATGCTCTAGCTCTACTCTGGTCCAATGGACCGGATACAATTTGGTGGTTGGACTGCTTCATTCAGTTCAGTTTCATGTGGATTAAATCCACCTTGTATGCTCCAAGACAGTCCTGGAATGACAAGGAAATCGTGGTAGGATGATCAGGAGATTCACTTGGAAACCACTAAAGTGCTAGTGGGACCTAAAGATCTTCCTCTTGACTAATACCTGGTCTGTCAGTCACCATGGCCAGGCAAAAACACTTGCAGGTACATAAGGGATACCTGCCATATCCCACTTAGCTTTGCACCTCAGCCACCTCTTCACATATTTTCCATTCAAGGCTCCAAAAGTCTTTCTGGTTTCTAACAGAAAGGTCAGGAAGACAATCAGATGTCATTAATGAAGCCTGTTGATATCGGAGAGGGTCTAGGGTCAGGTGCATAATTAATAATTCATTTTAACTCAAAGTCTGTAAATTCAACCCAGCTACATATAACCAAGGAAGCAATGGGTTGGTCACAGCTGTGGCTGGAAATGGCACAAAGTACTAAGCTCACTGATGGACTGACTGGTCTCATGGGTGACACCATCATGTCTCTGTCACTGGTCAGTAATGCACGCTTGGGGAAGGTACCTATGAAACACTCTTCCCTTGCTAAGATCCTTCCAGTTTCCTGCTGTCAGTGTACCAGAGCCTTCCTGACCCTGCCACTGCATTTGGGTCACAACAGTCAGTATTCCCTGATGGATTTAACTTTCACAAGTCTGTCTAATCCTTATTTTAATGAATTTTTTACTTCCTTCTCTATATTAATGAGTTTCACAGTTTGATTATACGCCCCATATTTATTTTTCTTTTAAGAATGACACCTGACAGCTGCGCTTCCTGCTCCTAGTTCTTGCCTTATAAGAAACAGCACATCATCACATGCACTTCTCCAGCTCTACGCCACCTGTGACTTTATAGACTTATTCTGCTTGATTTTCTTTTCATACTGAAAGCCCAATCCTCATTTGTGTCTTCTTGGCATTTTTTCTATCCATTTTCAATTTAACCTCCAATCCCTTGATACTGTCAGAGCCTACTGTAACTTTTTGTCTTTACATACATTGATAATTCTTTCACCATCGAGCTCTTTTGAGCCTTTCATCCAGTTCACTTCTGTTGAAAAGGAACCTGACTGCTAACTGAACTTCTCCATTCAAGACAGCATGCCAGCTATTATCTGAGCCAGAAACATGCACTGCACAGAAAAGAACGCTAAACAACAGGCAATGCCAAACAAGTGACCTCATTCCACCCCTGCTGCCCTGGCCCTGGTCGTATCTACAGTGCTCCTGGCACAGGCAAAGAAAAGCTTTGGCCACTTCCCTCATATTCACTACGCTGCAGCTGAAGGTAGCCCAGCCACACCAGAGCAGGTCTCCCTGCTGAGCAGGCAAGAAAACATGAGAGATGGAGGCACCTTCCCAAGTCCTTTGAACACTTTATTTCCCATCGGTGGTGCCTGAAGGAGCACCATTATTGAGTGGCTCCAAATCTGAAACTAAATGGTAGCCAATATCATTCAAGATAAAAGGTGACAAAGTGCCTTTGTCCCACTAGCTGAGAATAGGAAGGAGTACCATCCCTGCTCATTATTGGTACCCTGAGGCACAGCCTGAAGACACACAGACCTTGCCCTGATGCACTGCTTGCCCAAAAGCCAATCCTCCTCTTTTCCCCCAAAGACCACCTCTGCTGTGCCAATACCCACACCATCCATGCTATTCTCCTCAGTTGCTTACCCAGTCGCTATTCTCAACAAGTTTGCTGACAGCACCAACCTGTGCAGCACGGTCAACACACAGGAGGAAGAGGGATGCCATTCAGAGGGACCTTGACAGGCTTCAGAGGTGATCCTGCACAAACCTCATGAAGTTCAACAAGACTAACTGCAAGGTCTTGCACATGGGTCACAGAAATCCCAAGCACAAATATAGGCTGGGTGGAGAATGGATTGAGAGCAGCCGAGAAAGCCAACCCCATCCTGGGCTGCACCAAAAGAAGTGTAGCCAGCAGGGCGAGGGAGGTGATTATACCCCTCTTCTCTGCTCTGGTGAGACCCCACCTGGAGCACTGTATCCAGCTCTGGAGTCCTCAGCACAGGAAGGACATGGATCTGTTGGAACGGGTCCAAAGGAGGGTCACGAAGAGGATCGGAGGGCTGGAGCACCTCCCCTATGGAGGACAAGCTGAGAGAGTTGGTGTTGTTCAGCCTAGAGAAGGCTCCAGGGAGACCTTATCGCAGCCTTTCAGTACTTAAAGGGGGCCTACAGAAAAGGTGGAGAGGACTCTTTATCAGGGAGTGGAGCAATAGAATGAGGGGCAACAGTTCTAAACTGAAAGAGGATAGATTTAGATCTCAGGAAGAAATTCTTTCCTGTGAAGGTGGTGAGACACTGGAACAGGTTGCCCAGAGAAGCTGTGGCTGCCCCATCCCTGGAGGGGTTCAAGGCCAGGCTGGATGGGGCTTGGAGCAACCTGGTCTGGTGGGAGGTGTCCCTGCCCAGGGCAGGGGGGTGGAACTCAATGATCTTTAAGGTCCCTTCCAACTCTCACCATTCTGTGATGCTATGATTTTGAGCTGAACATCTACTTTAATGTACTTGACTAAAGAGGAACTTACCTGCCTTGGCCTGAAATAATAAGCATAGGGATTTGTGTGATGATATTTAAAGTCCCTTCCAACTCTAGCCATTCTATGATTCTGGAGACTGGAAAGAGATTACCTATTATGACAAACCCTATAAAACCCAATTAACCCCAGCAAAGTAAGTCATTCACTCTGGAGTATACTTCCCTTCTAAAGGCTGAAAAAGGGCTGGACTGGTCAAACTGGGTAGGGATTCACTTTACAACATTATTCCCCAGTGAAGAAAAGGGGAATCTGACACAGAACAGGAGCACAGCAAGAGTGAATCTCCAAAAGGCTGAAAACAACCAGCTTTGAAGTTCAAAACAACCACCTCTCAAATGACATTTTCCTCAGACTAGACTTTCCCAAAGTCCAGTACTTAGTCACTACAGGGACTGAGGTTCACACTCCCTCTATTTGGTGCCTGCTGCTTGCTTAATGAAATAGTTGGTATCTGCCCCTTTATAGCTCATCTTTGTCAAGGACTAGACAGGGTCACTAACTTACTGACTGAGAAAAGACAGGAGAGAAGGAAATTAACCTTAGTCACTACGAGGACTGAGGTTCAGACTCCCTCTATTTGGTGCCTGCGACTTGCTTAATGAAATAGTCAGTATCTGCCCCTTTATAGCTCATCTTTGTCAAGGACTAGACAGGGTCACTAACTTACCAACTGAGAAAAGACAGGAGAGAAAGAAATTAACACAGGGCAGATCTGGGGGAAAAAAAAAAATAAAACCCAAACCAAACTTCAATTTTCTGTGAAAATATTGTTGTTGCTAACAACTAGACTATGCTGGTGTAAGCCAGAGAAAGAACCTTTCAAAAAAGTACACAAACATTTCTGTAACTAAATCAATCTTTGAGTAATACAGAGAGCAGAAAGGGTTAGAGAGCAATACTTGTGTCCCTCTAACCTGCTTTTGGGAAAAGTAAATTCTTATCCTCCAAGATCTTTGTCGACACAAGCAGAAACATCATATGCAAACTTTTGCTACTTCCGCTCCTGTGTTAGGATGGTTAAAAAGTTTCATCATTACACAGACTACAGTGCTGGCTTTGTCACAACTAATATATGTATTGACAGGCTAAGGAAATCACAGACATATGTATTAACATAAAAAAAAAAAAAAAAAAAAAAAAAAAAAAAAAAAAAAAAAAAAAAAAAAAAAAAAAGCTGAGTGACATAGAGGACCAGACACTCCTGCTGTCAAGGTCAACGAAACCTGTGAGCATCACAGGGGTGAGACCTTCAAATCTCCAGGGATCTAGATTAAAGATGGTATTAGCTTTAGAAGAAACAGACCATCTTGTTCTTCAGCAGAAGGTTTACTGCCTAAGAAGCTGCCTTAGCAACTGATGCACGGTACAAAAGCATCAGATAAGACAGAATTAGAAGCTGAAATGATAAGAGGGTAATGGGCAATAAAGGAAAACAAACAAATCAGAAATTATTTTTTTCTTGCAAGCATTTAACTACTCAAATATCTCTGGAGGTGCTAGCTCTTGGCTCTCAACTTTTTGACTAATTATTTTTTCTCATCTTAAAACTTCCATTTTAATTAGCTCCCAAGTTGAGCTACAATGAAGAGGTTTTATTTGCATTCTTTTCACTATATGTAAAAAAACACTGTCTTCAAAAGTATGTACTCATTAAAAATAATGACTGATTTTGATATTGCTTAAATACATTCAAGTGACACAGGAAAAAAAAGTTGTCGAGGTTTTGTCATGGTACCAAGCAACTAAATCATAACACAAAAAGCCATATATTTAAATATCAGACATTCCAAGTCAATTAAGTCTTGCAGTCTCTATACTACAGTACAGAGTCATGTGCAAGATGGTCAATACTGCAGGAAAATGTGAAAATGGCATAACTGTCAATTTATTGCTCACATTTACATAGCTGTCTTAGCCTCCAATTAGGATGTTCAGAGTTTTAAATAAGTATATATTGACCTAGAAGTTTACTTCTGTTTCTGTAACACACACATCTGTTGACACAATACAGTAATTAATTCGGATTAAAAATGAAGTCCATTAAAAGCTATGTAACATATTTGAAGTTTATATAGTAGTTTCTTAAACTACCGACGCCTTTTCATATAAGCCTTGCCTTGCAATATGAATGTTGTACCACAAACAGAAGATGAAACTAGTAAAATGGAAATTTCTATCTTTTTCTTTTGTATCTCTTAATTAGATATTTCTATTTTATCAGAAAAAGGCCACGAGGTATTTTTCTAGACTGGATTGAACATTTTGATCATCAAAAAATTAAAGCATTCTTTTGGGAATTAAAGTGTATCTCATATAAAGCAATCAACTCAAATATAGGTTTACCCAAATATGGGTTCAACTTAAAAGTTTACCAGTGCCAGTGACATAAATGAACACAATGCCTTTGATTTTGGAGTTGAGTGACACTGTTCTCTGTAACACTCAGCTTTGTTGCTGTTTTCTAAAAAGAAGCATGACGGGACATCTCTATCAACATTTTTAGGTTATCATTTGATTCGATTCAGTTTAATGTATACAGGCTTGCAACCAGTTTACAATTAGCATTCATTTCTCCGGCATGAGATGACCCACTTACACAATGCAGTAAATCCATACCCTTGGGAATTTTTCTGGACAGCTTGTTTTACTTCCACCACACAACTCATTTTATTTTGTCAATGTAGCGAGCAAGGTTACAGTCATCCTGTCAAATTTATTAATTTGAATTAGAATCAGAAAGACTCTACTATTCCCCATGGAACTTCACTGAAAACTTTTTGAAACTTTGAGATGTATTTTAACATCATAAAGGCTCTATAACTGTTGTAATCAACTGATTTATTATGAAAGCAGTGATATAGAAGAAAATAAGCAATAGTTACGTTTTCTTCTATAAACTTTAAAAAAAGGCTTCTGAAATCCTAGAAAAAAATAATAAACCAGAATAATATTTATCATATTATATTTGCTAAAAAAGGAGAGAAAATAGCTTTTTCTAACCAAGCCTATAGAATGAAGCCAGATGGAATAAGACCATTTACAGAGGCAGCTATGTAGGCGTCACATCTGCTTGCTTTGACTACCAGAGATCCACTTAACCTAAAATAATTCCCCCTATATATCTGAGGACAGTTTCAGCTTCACGTTTGGGAGGGTTCTTTTGAGGTCACTTACCCATCTTCACTGTGGGGTTGCTGAAAGGAAGCCTTCTCCAAGGAGAAACTGTCTCAAGGTCACATGCCATGCAAGTCCAAATAGAGTTGCATCTGACAGAGAAGCACTTCCATTTTATACAATTTGCTAATGTGGTGTTTCTCTCAACACCTTAGTAGCTTACCAGAACTTCAGTATAGATTTGGGTTTGCATTTTGATGGATTTACCCAAATGCCTATCTGAATTTGTACATTCGATGCTATTATGGGCAGCACGGGATATAATAAGCCAAACAACTCACTAACACCCATTATAAATCCCTGTTTCTAATGCTGACAGTTTTTCCAAATGCAGTTGCCTCTCAGTGGTAAAATACTTCTTTCTGGTGAAGAGTCATGCACTTTCCACCTGTGCTACAAAAGTAGTCTTCTAACAATGTCTCCGATGGACTCTAATGCTTTTCCTGCTCTGGACCAGGAAGCTGATCTTCAGCAGGTGAAGAATGTCACCATGTTAGGAATATCTGTTTTTCTAGCCCCATAGAATATGACCTAACGTGACTCAGTTATACACTGCTGTGAATTGAAAGTCCACCTGCTCAGTAGAACTTTTACAGTAGCTAAAGTCAATTAAATTACTCAATTCCACCTGTACCGACAGTTTCATACATAACAATTGTAATTGGTATCTGATAGTCCAAAAAGCATCCTTCAGCTTGGTATTTTGGGGTCTCAAAATACTGTTTCGTCCCACATGTTGTGAGTTACTATCATGTATATCACAAGGATTAAAAAGGGAGACCAACAAAGAGAATCTGAAAAATTCATGGGGACGGAAAAAGAAGTCAGTGCCACCTGTGATGAATCACAAACACACTGCTCTGGATTCTCACTCATCTTTTCCTTCCCAACAAAGAGCTGTAAAATTCCCCAGCAAAGGTTGTGCCTCCCTCTATCTCTAACAGAAGACTGACATAGAAGATAATGGTTTACTCTAGGTGCCACTTACCAGATTAGCATTTAATCTCTGTGCTCTAGTTCTTCATGTAAATAAGGACTGTACAAAAGGGGACTCCAATACCTCCCCCATTTCTTGGACAACTCTGAAAACAATTTCATTCCACACTGGTAAAGAAGTGAGAAAGAAGCTTCGAAGGAAACTCCACAAAGAAGTTACAACATTTTATGGTGTGTGGAATATCATATGTTATAGAAAATAAACAGTAAATAAAAGCAAATATTATAAAGCTGACTGCTAGGCGACTGTTGTTCTAGCCAGGGATCAAAAAAGGAAGAAGTGGACAAAGTAGCATGCCAACAAATAATCTAAGACGTTTTACTGAAAGCATAGGTAATTAACTCATACACATAGGGGCTAATTTAACTCTGTCTTTTCCTAACTTTGCATAATGATCATTAAAAGAAGATTTTCTTTTTTAAGTAGAATACACATTGAAGTTTGACAGGAACTCTCAAAGATTTCCAGTTGCTCACTTAGTGCAAGTTCTATCTAAAATATTAGTTATATTTCCTTAGACTCAACTCTCAAAGATTTCCAGTTGCTCACTTAGCGCAAGTTCTAAAATATTAGTTACATTTCCTTAGACTAGTTATTTTTTAAGCATGTCTTCTGTCATTTTACAAATTTCTGAAAGCTGTACAGTATATGAAAGCTACAAAAAATCTGCAAGAAATGCTCAGAGTCATTGAATATTAATGTGATTCTTCTGCTAAGTCATTTCAAAAGCATTTATTAGAACTCTGCATTGAAAGGCAGAATAATTTCTGTTTACCCAAAACGAAAACTCAAAAACACTTCAACACAGAAATATTAGAAAGCCAAACGACCTGGGGCTTCTCAGAATTTCCATTTGTGTGTATCTATACAAAGGAAGATTAGAAATAAAATCTAGTAAGGCGACAAGGTTGGAATGACTCTATGCATGCATGTTTACCATACCCAAGCACAGCAGAAACTCCACATTCTTGCAGTGATACACTAATATTAGCAATAGGAATAACATATTCAACCTCCTAGCTTCCAGACACAAAAATACACTAATATTAGCAATAGGAATAACATATCCAACCTCCTAGCTTCCAGACAGAAAAAAGAAGACAAACAAGGAGGAGCTGCAGTTCACATTAAAAGGTTAGAGGAAGCAAGGGGAGCAGAAGACAATCGGTACCATGGCACACTGAGCCTTCCACACCTGCTATAGGCAAGCAGCCCTTCATACCCTGGTCAGCAAGTGCTATTCTGACTCTGACAGCAGACATGGCTGACATATATGATTAAATACATATTTTCCAAATGAAACAACAAAAAGAAAAATCATGCTTAGGCATATAAAAGCCAGAAAAGATGTGAAACACTTCAGCAGCAGTGAAAATCCCAGTGTCGCCCAGAACAATATAAGCTCTTTTTGTAAGCAATTTAACATGCTTATGCAGCCTCTTCATTGATATGCCATGGCTGGTTTTGTGAAATGTAGACATTGATGTTGCTGTCAATTTTTCTTGTTCCCTTTCATGCTATTCTTCTCCTTCACTTGAATTCAATGGAGGGAAAAAAGCCCTTAGAGATGAGTATCTGCAGGCTTTACGCTGTGAATCCTACAAGTGGAGCTCTGGGCCTTGTTGTTAACATGTTCTCCTGCCAATTTTCTCTACAATCTGTTTTGGCAACTTAAGAGGCCATTTTATGTTTGAGGAAGTAAATAGGTTGAACAACTGTGCCAGCAGCTTCCAAATACAGACCCATGGCTCAATGTCTTTTAGGGAGAGTTTCTAATTTCAGATGGGTGCAAGCACAGTAGCAATATCATTTGTTTCCTCCCTTAGTTGCTACTTGAAGAGATATTTAGATCACATCTGAGGAAGTACCCAACTCCTTATCATATGTGTCTTTCTCCAGAAAACAGGTGTTTAGCTAATTCAAATCATGGGGGGAACCCCATCCTCTGTATACATTTAAATGGAGGCAGAATGTGGCCCTTCATACTTACAAAAAAAAAAAAAAAAAGGAAAAAAAAAGCACCATATTTTGTTAAAGACAATGAATAAATAGCCTCATTCA